>NW_027441024.1:0-46467 GCF_031893055.1 Leptodactylus fuscus
GTTTCAAAGAGATAAGGAGGACTTTGAGTCGGGGGAAATTTACAGATGGAATAAACATACTTCCTCCACACCGAAATCGATTCTTAAATTCCATCACAATCACAGAAACAAGAAACGTAAATTTCAACAAACAAAAAGGAGAGTATCCTTTAGTTCTACAGACAAGGACACGGATTTCTCGGATAATGACAATATCTCTCATGATTCTCACAGTTTTTTACAAGCGGAGGATGTCAACAAACACAGACACAGAGACATGATCTCAGAGAAATCAATGGACAGGACAATGGACACAAAAAGGAAGAAGGGAAACGCAAATCGCACAGAGGAGGTCGCAAGCACAAGCGGAAATCCGCGTTATTTCACGCGGAAATATCGGAATTAGAGGATGTGTCCCTTGATCGGGGACAGGGGATGTCCTTTCTTGAGGAAAAAGAGGATAGGAAAGTCATACCCTCAAGTTTAGATGTGTCAAATGAACATAATGTATTAAATTTATCTGATGTAATGCTTTCAACTGAAGATATTAGTCTGTTATCGCATGGTCTGAATTTTGTGCCTAATAACAGGTTTAATCTTTTTACTACTTTGATGGATTTAAACAAATTTATCAGACTATTAGCAATAAGAAAACATTTTATTGAAGCATCAGATGATTATTCCTTTCTAATTAATAGGTCTCACATTAATGAGTATGAGAATTTACAGTTTAGGGAACAATGTTGTCTCCTTGAACTACAAGAATTAGATGGAAACTTTTCGAAAACATGTGATGTGGTGGACATGAAAATGAGGGTGAAAAATCCACAATTTTATCCCTCATCTTCCAGAGCCCCTATTCTTGAACAGTTTCGTTTGACTGTGGAAAGGGACTTAACAAAATTGCAGGAGACCCCTACCATGTATAGAGATAATTTGAGCAAAAAAGAGAGAGCAGCACTTGATCTTTTAGAGAAAAATGACAGATTAACCATTCGTATGGCGGATAAGGGAGGAAAAATAGTTGTCCTTAATAAGGATGACTATCTAAAATCAATCCTCAATATTTTGGAGGACACATCCACATACAAAAAATTGTCAAATGATCCCACTAATCAATTTGCTATGTCCCTCCACAAACTTGTCATCTATGGTGAACAATTAGGAGTTTTCTCTGGTAAAGA
The DNA here is from genome assembly GCF_031893055.1 of Leptodactylus fuscus. Lineage (NCBI taxonomy): Eukaryota > Metazoa > Chordata > Amphibia > Anura > Leptodactylidae > Leptodactylus > Leptodactylus fuscus. The sequence goes on from NW_027441024.1 coordinate 1,164, forward strand.
GGCGAAGTATCTCATGAATGAAAATCCAGTAATGCCAATTATGCATGGTTTACCTAAAATTCACAAAGGGGTTTTCCCCCCTCCACTCAGACCCATAGTGTCAGGTATAGGGTCTCTAAATGAGAGATTGTGTGACTGGGTTGATCGAATTCTCCAGCCTTTAGTGGTACGTACACCTGGCTATATTCGTGACTCAAAGGAGATACTGAGAATTTTTGATGGGTTTGAGTGGAGGGGGGAATACCAATGGTTGACATGTGATGTGTCGGCCTTGCATCCTTCTATACCACATGATGTGGCATTGCTTGCATTGGGATATCACCTTAAAAAACATTCTACTTTTTCAGCAGAAATTTGTCAATATGTTATAGATGTGGTGGAGTATCTTCTCCATCACAATTTCTTTATGTTTGATGACAGTTTCTATCTGCAGGTTCGGGGGGTACCAATGGGGGCGAGGTTCTCGCCCTCTTTGGCCAACCTGGTGATGTCGTGGTGGGAAAGTAATAGTATCTTCCATGCCAGTAACCCCTTTCGTAATCACATACACTGGTATGGAAGATATATTGATGATTTGCTGATTGTATGGGAAGGTGGTCTAGATCAAATACAGGATTTCGTCAATTACATCAACAGTAACCATCTTAATTTAAGGTTTACACACAATGTCAGTTTGAATACCACAAATTTTTTAGACATTACTTTAACAGGAGATGATGAAACAAAAAGTGTAAAAACACGTCTATATCGCAAGGAAACCTCAGGTAACGCATTGCTACATTTTAAAAGTTCTCATCCGGAACATACAAAACGTTCCCTACCAGTCGGAGAGTTAATTCGATTGAAAAGAGCTTGTAGTGATCACGAAATTTATATCTCTCAGATGGAGACCATGTGTGAGCGATTTAAGGAGAGGAATTATTCACAGTGGTCCATTAATAGAGCCAAACAGATAGTTAATAAAATGGACAGAAAATCTTTATTAACAACCAATAAAAATAAACATAAAAATAGAAATTTAAATAAAAACAGGTTACATTTTTCTACCAGGTATAGTGCAGATTACAAACAAGTTGTGAAAGTGATCAAAAATAATCTAGGAATTCTTAACCAGGATGAAACTTTTAAGAACATAGTCTCGGAGGGGATTAATTTTATACCCAAAAAAGGCAAAACTTTGGGCAATTATCTTTCTCCAAGCCTGGTTCTAAGTAACAAAAACCCCATTTCTGATACTTGGTTGCATATAAAAGGTTTTTACAGATGTGGTACCAACAGATGCCAGGTCTGTAAATATGTACATAAAGATTCTAATTTTACTAACTCTGCGGGAACCAAGAATTATAAAATTGATAGGTACATGAATTGTACCACAGATCATGTGGTATATATGATATCCTGTACCACTTGCAACTTGCATTATATTGGTAGCACAATAAGACCGCTTAAACTGAGAATATCAGAACATGTACATTCCATTCTGAATGAGAATTCGACAAAAATCACAGGGGTAACAAGACATTTTAGAGACACTCATAAAGGAGATGTAGAATCATTCACATTTAAAGCAATAGAGAAGGTTATAAAGCCCAAAAGAGGTGGCAATTGGGACCTTTTGGTACGGGAAAGAGAAGCCTTTTGGATTCTTAAACTGGGAACAAGGATACCTACAGGTATGAATCACAGAAGTGACCTATCTTACATTTATAAATACTAATAATAGGCAGGGCCCTGATTATGTGTCCTTTTGTCTCTTGTTTAATCTAATACTGTACATCATGTCCTTTCATCTTCTGTGGTATTGATAATGTTGCAGTGGTGAAGGCACGCTAATATTATAGAAGTATGTGAAATACCAACACGTTACTTACCTTTAAGATAGAATGTCACGTGGTTGGATCCGGTCTCTTTGGTGTGTATTCACACATGTCTCAGTGGGATTGTATGTGTGTTACTGTTATGTACGGCTTCTCCTCTGTCAAGTTATGTTCGGTCACATAGGTTGTTTGTGTCTTCTTTTGTGTCCTTTGTCCTTTGGTTCTTTTTCCCATACAGTTGTATCAAGCACCTGATAGGTTCATTATGTCAGGTGATACGGGAGGGATCTAGAAACCATATTGTCCATCTTTGTTGAGGGCAGTATTTGACCAGACTTTGTAGGTTTCACCAGGACTATATATATATGTCTATATTTATATTTATATCTATCAGTGTTTGCAGAATATCCTGCCATGTAAATAGGTATTTACAATTGAGAATTTTATATATGTACATGCATTTTTTATGCTATTTACTTCCTTTTTTCCAAGCGGTTAGGTATGTGTTTTAATTAGCGCAGGTGTGCATGTGTAGGTCTCCATTATTTATGGAGACATTCATTCACACAGAGTCAGGCTATGAGTAAGGAGCTGACCTAGAGGCTCCGAAACGCGTCAGCCGGACGCTGCCCGCTTTCCCTCCATGCTGGCCACACTGAGCGTTTTTTATATCTAAAATTGAATGTTTTCCAATTTTTGAATATGGATAAATAAAAGCTAAGTTTTATTCAAACTAAGGAGATGCGTGCTGGATGTTTACTTCTACTAGTTGAACCACACCCTGGGCTGAAGGGCAACAAAATCTCCGTGCATCCAACTCAAGCTTTCAGGTGAAGTTCTTCAATACACGTAAGAATTTATACACCCAGTGTTGGATATTGGAACAAGAAGGTGAGCTGACTTCAAATTTTCGACAAGGATATATTATAAGTTACTTTTTATTTTAATGCGTTTCCAGGGCTGGATTTTTATATTTTTTTGAACAGGTGGAAGGTTTCCTAACAGGGATGCTAGTTAAGGCTGGGGGGGGGGGGAGGGGGATACTTGGATCGTCTGCAGACCCCAAATAATGACAGGGACTTGTGCCTTACACCCAATGGATTATCTTACCCCATAGATGGCCGTGACCTACGGCGCTGAACAGTCCTATCATTACACACTGACTGATAACATTATTACAGACCCCCCTTATATATATATTACTAGAGGGAGGACGCGGCTTCGCCCGGGTATATTACATGTTATGTTTGTGTAGTGGCCCCATAAGAATTGCCCAGTTTTGCACTGGTGTATTGTGTATGTGCTTTGTGTGTGTGTCCATAAGCGTCATGTGATTATGTGTATCTCTATTTGGATGTCAGTGAAAAACCTGTGATCGATTATTTTGAATACCTGGAGTAAAGCTCTTTTATGTAATACTGTGCGCTGAGCCACGTATCTAATCCTCCGGCGTGTGGTACCGTGTGCTGAGCCACGTATCTAATCCTCTGGTGTGTGATACTGTGTGCTGACCTGTGTATCTAATCCTCTGATGCGTGTATCTCAGTTCGGATATCAGTGTTGTATTGTGCATGTGGAGTGACCGTGTGTATTGCAGAACAGACAGAGAAGAGAACAGACAGATGAGAATTCATGTATATAATATAGAGAGATATAAGAGTGGGGTCTGTAATACAGAGATCATTCAGTATATATATAATGGGGTTACCTAATATACTGACTGGTCACTATTACAGACCCCCCTTATCTCTCTATAGTATAAAAATGAGTGTCCATCTGTCTGTCTGTTCTCTAATGTGAACCAAACGACTGGACCGATCTTCACCAAATTTGACACAGAGATACCTCAGATATCAGGGAAGGTTTAAGACGAGAACCCAACTCATTCGGACGTACCGTTCCGGAGATACAGCATTCCAAACACCCTGACCCCCCCATTAGCCAATACAAACCTGCAAGTCTTTCACTGATATTCCAACTGCAATACACACGGTCACTCCACATGTACAATACAACACTGATATCCAAACTGAGATACACGCATCAGAGGATTAGATAGACAGATCAGCACACAGTATCAGATGTCAGAGGATTAGATACACGCATCTGCACAAAGTTCCACAAGCTGAAGGATTAGATACGTGTGTCGACACACAGTACCACACACCGGAGGATTAGATACACAGGTCAGCACACAGTATAACACAGCAGAGGATTAGATACGCGCATCTGCACAAAGTACCACATGGCTAAAGATTAGATACATGACTCTGCACACAGTTCCACAAGCCGTAGGATTAGATACGCACGTCTGCACACAATACCACACGCCAGAGGATTAGATATGCACGTCTACACACAGTTCCACATGCCGCAGGAATACATACATGCCACTGCACACAATACCACACGCTGGAAGATTGGATACATGCCAATGCACACAGTTACAAATGCCACAGAATTAGATACGCGCATCTACACACAGTTCCACATGCCAGAGGATTAGATATGCGTGTCTGCACAAAGTACCACACGCTGGAGGATTAGATACACAGGTCAGCACACATTATCACACGCCAGAGGATTAGATACGCACGTCTGCACACAGTTCCACATGCCAAAGGATTAGATATGCGAGTCTTCACAAAGTTCCACATGCTGGAGGATTAGATATGCACCTCAACACATAGTACCACACGCGAGAGGATTAGATACACGCGTCTTCACACAGTTCCACATGCCGGAGGATTAGATACGTGCGTCTATACACAGTTCCACATGCTGCACCCAATGGAGGATTAGATACGTACCACTGCACATAATACCACACAGCGAAGGTTTAGATACACACTACTGCACGCAATACCACATGGGGAGGGTTAGATACACACGTCTGCACACAGTACCACACGCCAGAGGATTAGATACACGCGTCTGCACACAGTACCACATGCTGGAGTGTTAGATACATAAGTCAGGACACAGTACCACACGCTGGAGGATTAGATATGCGCATCTGCACACAGTTACACATGGCGCAGCATTAGATATGCATGTCTTTACACAATACCAGAGGATTAGATATGCACATCTGCACACAGTACCACACGCTGGCAGATTAGATACACAAGTCAGCACACAGTACCACACACCAGATATATGCGTATGCACACAGTACCAAGCACCAGAGAATTAGATACGCACGTCTTCACACAATTCCACACGTCAGAAGATTATATATGCGCCACTGCACACAATACCACACAGGGGAGGATTAGATACACGCCACTGCACACAGTACTACACGCCGGAGGATTAGATACACAGCTCTGCACAGAGTACCACATATTAGGGTGCGTTCACATGATGTAACGTGGAGCGCGATCTGGCACGTATACACAATATACCGCAAAATCACGTGGCATATACGCTCCTAACTCCCATTGAAATGAATGGGAGCATTTTGAGTGCGTCATCTGCCAGCACGTGTATACGTACCAGATCACGCTCCACGTTACATCGTGTGAATGCACCCTTAGAGTTCTACCCAAGGTTTCTATAGCAACCCAGCCATTTTTCTTCACTACTTTATGTCAGCTTTAAAGAGGCAGGGCGCTGTGAATGACACTGCTACACAAGGTCACATGCACACAGCTTTACTCCAGGTATCCATAACAACTGATCACAGGTTTTTCACTGATATCCGAAATGAGATGCATATGATCACATGACGCTTATGGACACACACAAACCACATACACAATACACCAGTGCAAAACTGGACAATTCTTATGGGGCCACTACACAAACATAACATGTAATATACCCGTGCGAAGCCGCGTCCTCCTGCTAGTATATATATATATGATTTTCTGCCTGTTCTTTATGTGCGACAAAACGACTGGACCGATCTTCACCAAATTTGACACACAGATACATCAGGTGTCTGGGAAGGTTTTAGACCGGACCTCAACTCTCTCGCACGTACCTTTCCTGAGATACAGCATTCCCAAAACAATGACCTGCATTACCCAATACAAACCTGCAAATCTTTCACTCGTATTCCAACTGCCATACACACGGTCACATGTCTCTTATCAGCCAATAGAAGCTCGCAGGTGCTTAGTCTCTACATGCACACAGCTTTACTCCAGGTTTCCATAACAACCCAGCTATTTTTCTTCACTGCTGTAAATCAGCTTTAAAGGGGCAGAGTGCTGTGGACTTATGACATCTTGGAGAGCGGCGAGAAGTTATACATAGAAAATAGACCAGAACCAAATCCTATGGGGCCACTAAGCAAACAAAACGTGAAATATACCTGTGTGAGGCCGAGTCCTCCTGATAGTATATATATATTTATATACAGTGCCTACAAGTAGTATTCAACCCTCTGCAGATTTAGCAGGTTTGATAAGATGCAAATAAGTTAGAGCATTCAAACAAGAGCAGGATTTATTAACAGATGCATAAATCTTACAAACCAAAAAGTTATGTTGCTCAGTTAAATTTTAATAAATGTTAAACATAAAAGTGTGGGTCAATTATTATTCAACCCCTAGGTTTAGTATTTTGTGGAATAACCCTTGTTTGCAATTACAGCTAATAATTGTCTTTTATAAGAGCTGATCAGGCCGGCACAGGTCTCTGGAGTTATCTTGGCCCACTCCTCCATGCAGATCTTCTCCAAGTTATCTAGGTTCTTTGGGTGTCTCATGTGGACTTTAATCTTGAGCTCCTTCCACAAGTTTTCAATTGGGTTAAGGTCAGGAGACTGACTAGGCCACTGCAACACCTTGATTTTTTTCCCTCTTGAACCAGGCCTTGGTTTTCTTGGCTGTGTGCTTTGGGTCGTTGTCTTGTTGGAAGATGAAATGACGACCCATCTTAAGATCCTTGATGGAGGAGCGGAGGTTCTTGGCCAAAATCTCCAGGTAGGCCGTGCTATCCATCTTCCCATGGATGCGGACCAGATGGCCAGGCCCCTTGGCTGAGAAGCAGCCCCACAGCATGATGCTGCCACCACCATGCTTGACTGTAGGGATGGTATTCTTGGGGTCGTATGTAGTGCCATCCAGTCTCCAAACGTCACGTGTGTGGTTGGCACCAAAGATCTCGATCTTGGTCTCATCAGACCAGAGAACCTTGAACCAGTCTGTCTCAGAGTCCTCCAAGTGATCATGAGCAAACTGTAGACGAGCCTAGACATGACGCTTTGAAAGTAAAGGTACCTTACGGGCTCGTCTGGAACGGAGACCATTGCGGTGGAGTACGTTACTTATGGTATTGACTGAAACCAATGTCCCCACTGCCATGAGATCTTCCCGGAGCTCCTTCCTTGTTGTCCTTGGGTTAGCCTTGACTCTTCGGACAAGCCTGGCCTCGGCACGGGAGGAAACTTTGAAAGGCTGTCCAGGCCGTGGAAGGCTAACAGTAGTTCCATAAGCCTTCCACTTCCGGATGATGCTCCCAACAGTGGAGACAGGTAGGCCCAACTCCTTGGAAAGGGTTTTGTACCCCTTGCCAGCCTTGTGACCCTCCACCATCTTGTCTCTGATGGCCTTGGAGTGCTCCTTTGTCTTTCCCATGTTGACCATGTATGAGTGCTGTTCACAAGTTTGGGGAGGGTCTTACATAGTCAGAAAAGGCTGGAAAAAGAGAGAATTCATCCAAACATGTGAAGCTCATTGTTCTTTGTGCCTGAACTACTTCTTAATACTTTAGGGGAACCAAACAGAATTCTGGTGGTTTGAGGGGTTGAATAATAAATGACCCTCTGAAGAAACTTGTCACAATTTAAAAAAAAATTTAAACAAAGAAATAATCTTTTTTGCTGCAGAGCATTTCACACTTCCAGGCTGATCTACAGTCCAAATGTCACAATGCCAAGTTAATTCCGAATGTGTAAACCTGCTAAATCTGCAGGGGGTTGAATACTACTTGTAGGCACTGTACACACTGGTCACTATTATACACCCCCTTATATATTATATATACTGGTCACTATTATACACCCCCTTATATATTATATATACTGGTCACTATTATACACCCCCCCCTTATATATTATATATACTGGTCACTATTATACACCCCCTTATATATTATATATACTGGTCACTATTATACACCCCCCCCCTTATATATTATATATACTGGTCACTATTATACACTAGAGATGAGCGAACACTAAAATGTTCGAGGTTCGAAATTCGATTCGAACAGCCGCTCAATGTTCGTGTGTTCGAATGGGTTTCGAACCCCATTATAGTCTATGGGGAACAGATACTCGTTAAGGGGGAAACCCAAATCCGTGTCTGGAGGGTCACCAAGTCCACTATGACACCCCAGGAAATGATACCAACACCTCTGGAATGACACTGGGACAGCAGGGGGCGCATGTCTGGGGGCATCTAACACACCAAAGACCCTCTATTACCCCAACATCACAGCCTAACAACTACACACTTTACACACTCAATACCACCTCTCTGACAGTAGGAAAACACCTTGAAACATGTGTATTTGGCACTTGCAGTGAGGAGAGCTTGTCACCAGCAGTGAATTTGGCCCTTGTAGTAAGTTGAGGTTGGCACCAACATTTGTTTTGAAAATCAGGGTGGATTGAGCCTCTAACCAGCAGAGTTTGGGCAAATTCATGGTGGGGGGAGCCTCTAAAAACCCCAGTTTGGACCAATTCATGGTGGAGGGAGCCTCTAAAAACCCCAGTTTGGACCAATTCATGGTGGAGGGAGCCTCTAACCAGCCCAGTTTGGACCAATTCATGGTGGAGGGAGCCTCTAAACAGCTCAGTTTGGGCAAATTCATGGTGGAGGGAGCCTCTAAAAACCCCAGTTTGGACCAATTCATGGTGGAGGGAGCCTCTAAACAGCCCAGTTTGGGCAAATTCATGGTGGAGGGAGCCTCTAAAAAACCCCAGTTTGGACCAATTCATGGTGGAGGGAGCCTCTAAAAACCCCAGTTTGGACCAATTCATGGTGGAGGGAGCCTCTAAACAGCCCAGTTTGGGCAAATTCATGGTGGAGGGAGCCTCTAAACAGCCCAGTTTGGGCAAATTCATGGTGGAGGGAGCCTCTAAAAACCCCAGTTTGGACCAATTCATGGTGGAGGGAGCCTCTAAAAACCCCAGTTTGGACCAATTCATGGTGGAGGGAGCCTCTAAACAGCCCAGTTTGGACCAATTCATGGTGGAGGGAGCCTCTAAAAACCCCAGTTTGGACCAATTCATGGTGGAGGGAGCCTCTAAACAGCCCAGTTTGGGCAAATTCATGGTGGAGGGAGCCTCTAAAAACCCCCAGTTTGGACCAATTCATGGTGGAGGGAGCCTCTAAACAGCTCAGTTTGGGCAAATTCATGGTGGAGGGAGCCTCTAAAAACCCCAGTTTGGACCAATTCATGGTGGAGGGAGCCTCTAAAAACCCCAGTTTGGACCAATTCATGGTGGAGGGAGCCTCTAAAAACCCCAGTTTGGACCAATTCATGGTGGAGGGAGCCTCTAAAAACCCCAGTTTGGACCAATTCATGGTGGAGGGAGCCTCTAAACAGCCCAGTTTGGGCAAATTCATGGTGGAGGGAGCCTCTAAACAGCCCAGTTTGGGCAAATTCATGGTGGAGGGAGCCTCTAAACAGCCCAGTTTGGGCAAATTCATGGTGGAGGGAGCCTCTAAAAACCCCCAGTTTGGACCAATTCATGGTGGAGGGAGCCTCTAAAAACCCCAGTTTGGACCAATTCATGGTGGAGGGAGCCTCTAAACAGCCCAGTTTGGGCAAATTCATGGTGGAGGGAGCCTCTAAACAGCCCAGTTTGGGCAAATTCATGGTGGAGGGAGCCTCTAAAAACCCCAGTTTGGACCAATTCATGGTGGAGGGAGCCTCTAAAAACCCCAGTTTGGACCAATTCATGGTGGAGGGAGCCTCTAAACAGCCCAGTTTGGGCAAATTCATGGTGGAGAGAGCCTCTAAAAACCCCAGTTTGGACCAATTCATGGTGGAGGGAGCCTCTAAACAGCCCAGTTTGGGCAAATTCATGGTGGAGGGAGCCTCTAAACAGGCCAGTTTGGGCAAATTCATGGTGGAGGGAGCCTCTAACCAGCCCAGTTTGGACCAATTCATGGTGGACGGAGCCTCTAAAAACCCCAGTTTGGACCAATTCATGGTGGAGGGAGCCTCTAAACAGCCCAGTTTGGACCAATTCATGGTGGAGGGAGCCTCTAAAAACCCCAGTTTGGACCAATTCATGGTGGAGGGAGCCGCTAAACAGCCCAGTTTGGACCAATTCATGGTGGAGGGAGCCTCTAACCAGCAGAGTTGGTGGAAATCAGGGTGGAGGGAGCCTCTAACCAGCAGAGTTGTGGGAAAGCAGGGTGGAGGGAGCCTCTAACCAGCAGAGTTGGGGGAAATCAGGGTGGAGGGAGCCTAGTATTAGCAGAATTGTGCAACGCTTATGGTGGATGAGTATGAGGATGCGGAGGAATTGGAGAGGTTGAGTACAGACATGGAGTTTCATGTTGGGGTGCTTTACACAGGTGGGCCCAAAAATGAAGGCTCTATCCAGTGGTGGTTCATTTTTATCAAAGTGAGCCGGTCGGCAGTCTCAGCTGACAGACGGGTGCGCTTGTCAGTGATGATGCCACCGGCTGCACTGAACACCCTCTCAGATAGGACGCTGGCGGCAGGACAGGACAGCACCTCCAAGGCATATAGGGCAAGTTCAAGCCACAGGTCCAACTTCGACACCCAATACGTGTAGGGCGCAGAGGGGTCGGAGAGGACAGGGCTGTGGTCGGAAAGGTATTCCCGCAACATGCGCCTATACTTCTCATGCCTGGTGACACTAGGACCCTCCGTGGCGGCACTTTGGCGAGGGGGTGCCATCAAGGTGTCCCAGACCTTAGACAGTGTGCCCCTCGTTTGTGTGGACCGGTGAGAACTTGGTCGCCTACTGGAGGAACTGTCCTCCCTGCCGCCAACGTCACATGCTGGAAACATCTCCATCATATTCTGCACCAATTGCCTGTGGCAAGCATTGATGCGATTGGCCCTCCCCTCTACCGGAATAAAAGACGAGATGTTGTTTTTATACCGGGGGTCAAGGATAGCAAAGATCCAGTACTGGTTGTCCTCCATGATTTTGACAATACGCTTGTCGGTTGTAAAGCACCCCAACATGAACTCAGCCATGTCTGCCACAGTGTTAGTTGGCATGACTCCTCTGGCCCCACCGGAAAGTTCAATCTCCATTTCCTCCTCATCCTCCATGTCTACCCATCCGCGCTGCAACAATGGGATGATTCGAAGTTGCCCGGAAGCCTCCTGTATCACCATCACATCATCGGACAACTCTTCTTCCTCCTCCTCCTCCTCCTCCTCCTCCTCCATTAAACGCAGTGAAGCGGACAGATGTGTGGACCTACTCTCCAGCTGTGACGGATCGGATGCTATCCCTAACTCCTCTGTGTGATCTGAGTTATCCCTGATGTCAATCAGGGATTCTCTCAGAACACACAAGAGCGGGATTGTAAGGCTCACCATCGCATCCTCAGAGCTCACCCTCCTTGTGGACTCCTCAAACACCCGTAGGATGTCACAAAGGTCTCTCATCCATGGCCACTCATGGATGTGAAACTGAGGCAGCTGACTTTGTGGCACCCTAGGGTTTTGTAGCTGGTATTCCATCAAAGGTCTCTGCTGCTCAACCACTCTATTCAACATCTGAAACGTTGAGTTCCAGCGTGTGGGGACGTCGCACAAAAGCCGGTGTTGTGGCACATGCAGGCGTTGCTGGAGAGATTTTAAGCTAGCAGCGGCTACTGTCGACTTGCGAAAGTGGGCGCACATGCGCCGCACTTTCACCAGTAGCTCTGGAACATTGGGGTAGCTCTTTAGGAAACGTTGCACCACTAGGTTGAAGACGTGGGCCAGGCATGGAACATGTTGGAGTCCGGCAAGCTCCAGAGCTGCTACCAGGTTCCGGCCGTTATCACAAACGACCATGCCTGGGCCCAGGTGCAGCGGCTCAAACCATATTGCCGTCTCATCGAGGAGGGCATCCCTCACCTCGGAGGCAGTGTGCTGTCTGTCCCCCAAGCTGATCAGCTTCAGCACGGCCTGCTGACGTCTACCAACGCCAGTGCTGCAACGTTTCCAACTCGTAGCTGGGGTCAATCTAACAGCGGAGGAGGAGGCGGTGGCGGAGGAGGAGGCGGTGGCGGAGGAGGAGGCGGTAGAGGAGGAGGAGGAGGGGGGTGTTCTTCTCGTGTCCCTGCCAGGAATGTTAGGCGGGGAGACGAGGTACACCGGGCCAGTTTGGGAAGCAGTCCCAGCCTCAACTACATTCACCCAGTGTGCCGTCAGTGAAATGTAGCGTCCCTGTCCGCATGCACTTGTCCACGCGTCGGTGGTCAAGTGGACCTTTGTGCAAAGCGCGGAACTAAGGGCCCGCCTGATGTTGAGTGACACGTGCTGGTGCAAGGCGGGGATGGCACACCGGGAGAAGTAGTGACGGCTAGGGACGGCATAGCGAGGTGCCGCAGTTGTCATCAGGTCCAGGAAGGCGGGAGTTTCAACAAGCCGGAACGCCAACATCTCCTGGGCCAGCAGTTTAGCGATGTTGGCGTTCAAGGCTTGCGCGTGTGGGTGGTTAGCAGTGTATTTCTGCCGCCGCTCCAATGTCTGAGAGATGGTGGGTTGTTGTAAAGAAGCGCCTGATGGTGCCTTTGATGGTGCAGGAGAAGGAGATAAGACAGGAACAGGGGAGGATGAGGGAGAAGTCAACAAAGTGGCGGAGGCAGATGAAGTGGTGTCCTGGCTCGTCCTCTGGAGTGCATCGCCAGCACAGTCAGCAGTGGCAGTGGCAGAGGCAGTGGCAGAGGCAGTGGCAGTGGCGTGAACGGCAGGCGGCCTTTGTCCTGCCGTTGCTGCCTGCCACTGATTCCAGTGCTTGGATTCCAAATGACGGCGCATTGAAGTGGTGGACAGGTTGCTCTTCTCAGAGCCCCTAATCAATTTCGAGAGGCAAATTGTGCAGACAACACTATATCTGTCCTCGGCGCATTCCTTGAAAAAACTCCACACCTTCGAGAAACGTGCCCTCGAGGTGGGAGTTTTTCGGGGCTGGGTACGAACTGGAACATCTTGGGAGATTCCGGGTGTGGCCTGGCTTCGCCTAAGCTGCTGACCTCTGCCTCTGGCTACCCTTTTTGGTGCTGCACTTGCCTCAACATCCACACTACTTTCCCCGCTTGACATCCCCCCTGTCCAGGTCGGGTCAGTGTCCTCATCATCCACCACTTCCTCTTCCAACTCCTGTCTCATCTCCTCCTCCCGCACAATGCGCCGGTCAACTGGATGCCCTGACGGCAACTGCGTCACATCATCGTCGATGAGGGTGGGTTGCTGGTCATCCACCACCAAATCGAACGGAGATGGAGGAGACTCTAGTGTTTGAGCATCTGGACACAGATGCTCCTCTGTTAGGTTCGTGGAATCGTGACGTGGAGAGGCAGGTTGAGGGACAATGAAAGGAGCGGAGAACAGCTCTGGGGAGCAGGGACAGTTGGGGTTATTGTTCTGTGAAGCTTGGGAATTTTGGGAGGAAGGAGAACAAGACTGTTGGGTAATAGGAGGAGAGGAGGCAGAGTCTGACTGGCTGCTGGACAATGTGCTGTAAGCGTTCTCTGACAGCCATTGCAAGACCTGTTCCTGGTTCTCGGGCCTACTAAGGTTTGTACCCTGCAGTTTAGTTAATGTGGCAAGCAACCCTGGCACTGTGGAGTGGCGCAATGCTTGCTGCCCCACAGGAATAGGCACGGGACGCCCTGTGGCTTCACTGCTACCTTGCTCCCCAGAACCATTCCCCCGACCTCGCCCACGGCCTCGTCCACGTCCCTTTCCGGGAGCCTTGCGCATTTTGAATTCCCAGTCAGACAATGGCACTATATACCAGTAGCAAAAATTGTGGGTGTATATAGCCCCAATTCTATTGCTAGGGGACTTGCAGGGTATTTCTGGGGTGAAGGTGGGGGGGCACACCGTTGGAACGGGGATTTGGGGTGTATATATGGGGTATACGGGAATACACTGTCAGTGTATTACATTCAGGATCCGGGGAAAGCTGGGTTGCGGCGATTGAGCCCGTCAGTGCCACGTTACACTGACAAGCTTCTCCCTGGAATTTAGCTCTTATAAGAGCTGTTGTGGTTGTCTTCTCCTTCCTATCCTAGCCTGTCCCTGCCTACCCAGAATCTAAGCCCTAGCTAGCTGGACGGAAACCTCCGTCCTCGGTGAATTGCAAGCTCAGAATGACGCGAAGCTGGGCGGCGCTGTTCTTTTAAATTAGAGGTCACATGTTTTCGGCAGCCAATGGGTTTTGCCTACTTTTTTCAACGTCACCGGTGTCGTAGTTCCTGTCCCACCTCCCCTGCGCTGTTATTGGAGCAAAAAAGGCGCCAGGGAAGGTGGGAGGGGAATCGAGTAATGGCGCACTTTACCACGCGGTGTTCGATTCGATTCGAACATGCCGAACAGCCTAATATCCGATCGAACATGAGTTCCATAGAACACTGTTCGCTCATCTCTATTATACACCTCTCTTATATATTATATATACTGGTAACTATTATACACCTCTCTTATATATTATATATACTGGTAACTATTATACACCTCTCTTATATATTATATATACTGGTAACTATTATACACCTCTCTTATATATTATATATACTGGTCACTATTATACACCCCCTTATATATTATATATACTGGTCACTATTATACACCTCTCTTATATATTATATATACTGGTCACTATTATACACCCCCTTATATATTATATATACTGGTCACTATTATATACCCCCCTTATATATTATATATACTGGTCACTATTATACACCCCCCTTATATATTATATATACTGGTCACTATTATACACCTCTCTTATATATTATATATACTGGTCACTATTATACACCCCCTTATATATTATATATACTGGTCACTATTATACACCCCCTTATATATTATATATACTGGTCACTATTATACACCTCTCTTATATATTATATATACTGGTCACTATTATACACCCCCCCCTTATATATTATATATACTGGTAACTATTATACACCCCCTTATATATTATATATACTGGTCACTATTATACACCCCCCTTATATATTATATATACTGGTAACTATTATACACCCCCCCTTATATATTATATATACTGGTCACTATTATACACCCCCCTTATATATTATATATACTGGTCACTATTATACAACCCCCTTATATGTTATATATACTGCTCACTATTATACACCCCCCCCCTTATATATTATATATACTGGTCACTATTATACACCCCCCTTATATATTATATATACTGGTCACTATTATACCCCCCCCCCTCCCCTTATATATTATATATACTGGTCACTATTATACACCCCCCTTATATATTATATATACTGGTCACTATTATACAACCCCCTTATATGTTATATATACTGCTCACTATTATACACCCCCCACCCTTATATATTATATATACTGGTCACTATTATACACCCCCCTTATATATTATATATACTGGTCACTATTATACACGCCCCTTATATATTATATATACTGGTCACTATTATACAACCCCCTTATATATTATATATACTGCTCACTATTATACACCCCCCACCCTTATATGTTATATATACTGGTCACTATTATACACCCCCTTATATATTATATATACTGGTCACTATTATACACCCCTCCTTATATATTATATATACTGGTCACTATTATACACCCCCCTTATATATTATATATACTGGTCACTATTATACCCCCCCCCTTATATATTATATATACTGGTCACTATTATACACCCCCCTTATATATTATATATACTGGTCACTATTATACACCCCCCCCCCCTTATATATTATATATACTGGTCACTATTATACACCCCCCTTATATATTATATATACTGGTCACTATTATACACCCCCCCCCTTATATATTATATATACTGGTCACTATTATACACCCCCCCTTATATATTATAAGGGCGCTAGCTTTCCAGGCACACATCCAGGGGAGCGACTCCTACCACCACCAAGCATGGCTAAGCCACCCGAGCAAACCAGACATTCACCAACCAAACAGCAGCCAACCACCAAACCAAAAACACCAACAGATGATAACCAAGGCCGAAATAAAGGCGACCACAGAGGCAAACAGAGAGCGGTACATTGGAGAATGGAGAAACGAAATAAATAACTCCAAGAAACTCACCAATGTGTACCAATCCCTACAAAGGGACTACACCATGGCCACCTACCTGGAGAGAATACGCCACCCCAAGCACAGACAGACCCTGAGCCGATACAGACTGAGCGCCCACAACCTAGAGATAGAGACGGGGCGATACAGGCAGACGTACAAGCCACGGGAGAAGAGACTGTGCCAGCACTGTGACCAGGGGGCCCTAGAAGACCAGACCCACTTCCTGCTACACTGCACCAAATACTCAGCTGTGAGGGCCGTCTACTACCAAAGACTCTCTGCCCACATCCCAGACTGGGAGAAGAGGAAACTCTACATCCTACTGGGAGAAGAAGAGGCCACTGTGGAGATCGCTGCCCAATACGTGTCCAGCTGTCACCAAACAAGAGGAAGATGAGACTCCATGGACTGTTATATTTATCCCAATACACCCGCCCCACCCCCACCTCCCCATATAGCAGTCACCAACGAAGAGGAAGATGAGACTCCACGGACTGTTATACCCCAAACCAACCGCCCCGCCCCACCTCACCTCCAACCCCCCCCCCATATAGCAGTCACCAACGAAGAGGAAGATGAGACTCCATGGACTGTTATAACCCAAACCCCCCCCATACCCACCACCCACCCAACCCAACGCCCCCCCGCCCACTTTACTAGCTTTGGTAATGCCAAATAACTATTCGGACGTGCCAATAAAGCATTTTTGATTTGATTTGATTTATATATACTGGTCACTATTATACACCCCCCCTTATATATTATATATACTGGTCACTATTATACACCCCCCCTTATATATTATATATACTGGTCACTATTATACACCCCCTTATATATTATATATACTGGTCACTATTATACACCCCCCTTATATATTATATATACTGGTCACTATTATACACCCCCCCTTATATATTATATATACTGGTCACTATTATACACCCCCCCCCATATATATATATATATATATATATATATATACTGGTCACTATTATACACCCCCTTATATATTATATATACTGGTCACTATTATACACCCCCCTTATATATTATATATACTGGTCACTATTATACACCCCCCCCTTATATATTATATATACTGGTCACTATTATACACCCCCTTATATATTATATATACTGGTCACTATTATACACCCCCCTTATATATTATATATACTGGTCACTATTATACACCCCCCTTATATATTATATATACTGGTCACTATTATACACCCCCCTTATATATTATATATACCGGTCACTATTATACACTCCCCTTATATACTATATATACCGGTCACTATTATACACTCCCCCTTATATATTATATATACCGGTCACTATTATACACCCCCCTTATATATTATATATACTGGTCACTATTATACACCCCCCCCCCTTATATATTATATATACTGGTCACTATTATACCCCCCCCCCTTATATATTATATATACTGGTCACTATTATACACCCCCCCCTTATATATTATATATGGTCACTATTATACACCCCCCCCCCTTATATATTATATATACTGGTCACTATTATACACCCCCCTTATATATTATATATACTGGTCACTATTATACACCCCCCTTATATATTATATATACTGGTCACTATTATACACCCCCCTTATATATTATATATACTGGTCACTATTATACACCCCCCTTATATATTATATATACTGGTCACTATTATACACCCCCCCCCCCTTATATATCTATATATACTGGTCACTATTATACACACCCCCCCCCCTTATATATTATATATACTGGTCACTATTATACACCCCCCCTTATATATTATATATACTGGTCACTATTATACCCCCCCCCCTTATATATTATATATACTGGTCACTATTATACACCCCCCCTTATATATTATATATACTGGTCACTATTATACACCCCGCCCTTATATATTATATATACTGGTCACTATTATACACCCCCCCTTATATATTATATATACTGGTCACTATTATACACCCCCCCTTATATATTATATATACTGGTCACTATTATACACCCCCCCCCTTATATATTATATATACTGGTCACTATTATACACTCCCCCCCCCCTTATATATTATATATACTGGTCACTATTATACACTCCCCCCCCCCCCTTATATATTATATATACTGGTCACTATTATACACCCCCCTTATATATTATATATACTGGTCACTATTATACACCCCGCCCTTATATATTATATATACTGGTCACTATTATACACCCCCCCCCTTATATATTATATATACTGGTCACTATTATACACTCCCCCCCCCTTATATATTATATATACTGGTCACTATTATACACCCCCCCTTATATATTATATATACTGGTCACTATTATACATCCCCCTTATATATTATATATACTGGTCACTATTATACACCCCCCCCTTATATATTATATATACTGTCACTATTATACACCCCCTTATATATTATATATACTGGTCACTATTATACACCCCCTTATATATTATATATACTGGTCACTATTATACACCCCCTTATATATTATATATACTGGTCACTATTATACACCCCTTATATATTATATATACTGGTCACTATTATACACCCCCCCCCCTTATATATTATATATACTGGTCACTATTATACACCCCCTTATATATTATATATACTGGTCACTATTATACACCCCCTTATATATTATATATACTGGTCACTATTATACCCCCCCCCCCTTATATATTATATATACTGGTCACTATTATACACCCCCCCTTATATATTATATATACTGGTCACTATTATACACCCCGCCCTTATATATTATATATACTGGTCACTATTATACACCCCCCCTTATATATTATATATACTGGTCACTATTATACACCCCCCCCTTATATATTATATATACTGGTCACTATTATACACCCCCCTTATATATTATATATACTGGTCACTATTATACACCCCCCCCCCCCTTATATATTATATATACTGGTCACTATTATACACCCCCCCCCCTTATATATTATATATACTGGTCACTATTATACACCCCCCCTTATATATTATATATACTGGTCACTATTATACACCCCGCCCTTATATATTATATATACTGGTCACTATTATACACCCCCTTATATATTATATATACTGGTCACTATTATACATCCCCCTTATATATTATATATACTGGTCACTATTATACACCCCCCCCCTTATATATTATATATACTGGTCACTATTATACACCCCCCTTATATATTATATATACTGGTCACTATTATACACCCCCCCCCCCTTATATATTATATATACTGGTCACTATTATACACCCCCCCCCTTATATATTATATATACTGGTCACTATTATACACCCCCCCCCCCCTTATATATTATATATACTGGTCACTATTATACACCCCCCCCCCCTTATATATTATATATACTGGTCACTATTATACACCCCCCCCCTTATATATTATATATACTGGTCACTATTATACACCCCCCCCCCTTATATATTATATATACTGGTCACTATTATACACCCCGCCCTTATATATTATATATACTGGTCACTATTATACACCCCCTTATATATTATATATACTGGTCACTATTATACATCCCCCCTTATATATTATATATACTGGTCACTATTATACACCCCCCCCCTTATATATTATATATACTGGTCACTATTATACACCCCCTTATATATTATATATACTGGTCACTATTATACACCCCCTTATATATTATATATACTGGTCACTATTATACACCCCCTCTTATATATTATATATACTGGTCACTATTATACACCCCCTTATATATTATATATACTGGTCACTATTATACACCCCCTTATATATTATATATACTGGTCACTATTATACACCCCCCTTATATATTATATATACTGGTCACTATTATACACCCCCCCCTTATATATTATATATACTGGTCACTATTATACCCCCCCCCTTATATATTATATATACTGGTCACTATTATACACCCCCCCTTATATATTATATATACTGGTCACTATTATACACCCCCCCCCTTATATATTATATATACTGGTCACTATTATACACCCCCCCTTATATATTATATATACTGGTCACTATTATACACCCCCCCTTATATATTATATATACTGGTCACTATTATACACCCCCCCTTATATATTATATATACTGGTCACTATTATACACCCCCCCCTTATATATTATATAAACTGGTCACTATTATACACCCCCCCCCTTATATATTATATATACTGGTCACTATTATACCCCCCCCCTTATATATTATATATACTGGTCACTATTATACACCCCCCTTATATATTATATATACTGGTCACTATTATACACCCCGCCCTTATATATTATATATACTGGTCACTATTATACACCCCCCTTATATATTATATATACTGGTCACTATTATACACCCCCCCTTATATATTATATATACTGGTCACTATTATACACCCCCCTTATATATTATATATACTGGTCACTATTATACACCCCCCCCCTTATATATTATATATACTGGTCACTATTATACACTCCCCCCCCCCCTTATATATTATATATACTGGTCACTATTATACACCCCCCCTTATATATTATATATACTGGTCACTATTTTTCCCCCAGCCCTTATATATTATATATACTGGTCACTATTATACACCCCCTTATATATTATATATACTGGTCACTATTATACATCCCCCCTTATATATTATATATACTGGTCACTATTATACACCCCCCCCCTTATATATTATATATACTGGTCACTATTATACACCCCCTTATATATTATATATACTGGTCACTATTATACACCCCCTTATATATTATATATACTGGTCACTATTATACACCCCCCCCTTATATATTATATATACTGGTCACTATTATACACCCCCTTATATATTATATATACTGGTCACTATTATACACCCCCCCTTATATATTATATATACTGGTCACTATTATACACCCCCTTATATATTATATATACTGGTCACTATTATACACCCCCCCCTTATATATTATATATACTGGTCACTATTATACACCCCTTATATATTATATATACTGGTCACTATTATACACCCCCTTATATATTATATATACTGGTCACTATTATACCCCCCCCCCTTATATATTATATATACTGGTCACTGTTATACACCCCCCCTTATATATTATATATACTGGTCACTATTATACACCCCGCCCTTATATATTATATATACTGGTCACTATTATACACCCCCCCTTATATATTATATATACTGGTCACTATTATACACCCCCCCCCTTATATATTATATATACTGGTCACTATTATACACCCCCCCTTATATATTATATATACTGGTCACTATTATACACCCCGCCCTTATATATTATATATACTGGTCACTATTATACACCCCCTTATATATTATATATACTGGTCACTATTATACACCCCCTTATATATTATATATACTGGTCACTATTATACACCCCCCCTTATATATTATATATACTGGTCACTATTATACACCCCCTTATATATCATATATACTAGTCACTATTATACCCCCCCTTATATATTATATATACTGGTCACTATTATACACCCCCCTTATATATTATATATACTGGTCACTATTATACACCCCCTTATATATTATATATACTGGTCACTATTATACACCCCCCCCTTATATATTATATATACTGGTCACTATTATACACCCCCCCTTATATATTATATATACTGGTCACTATTATACACTCCCTTATATATTATATATACTGGTCACTATTATACACCCCCCCTTATATATTATATATACTGGTCACTATTATACACCCCCCTTATATATTATATATACCGGTCACTATTATACACCCCCCCCTTATATATTATATATACTGGTCACTATTATACACCTCTCTTATATATTATATATACTGGTCACTATTATACACCCCCTTATATATTATATATACTGGTCACTATTATACACCTCTCTTATATATTATATATACTGGTCACTATTATACACCCCCTTATATATTATATATACTGGTCACTATTATATACCCCCCTTATATATTATATATACTGGTCACTATTATACACCCCCCCCTTATATATTATATATACTGGTCACTATTATACACCCCCCTTATATATTATATATACTGGTCACTATTATACACCCCCCTTATATATTATATATACTGGTCACTATTATACACCCCCCTTATATATTATATATACTGGTCACTATTATACACCCCCTTATATATTATATATACTGGTCACTATTATACACCCCCCCCCCTTATATATTATATATACTGGTCACTATTATACACCCCCCCTTATATATTATATATACTGGTCACTATTATACACCCCCCCCCTTATATATTATATATACTGGTCACTATTATACACCCCCCCTTATATATTATATATACTGGTCACTATTATACACCCCGCACTAGTCTGTACTAACCTGGGGATGTGAGCGCTCGCTGATCCTCCATCATGTCCTGAGAGCAGTCACTGCTGTATATACAGTATATATATATATATCTATAGCCTGGGGTAATGGCTGATAACAGAGAGAACAAGACAACAGCACTGACCACCGAGCAGGAGCAGCAAGAGCTGAAGGACCTGTGATGATGTCACCGCTATCATGTGACCAGTACATGGGGGCGGAGCTCAGGAGAGGAGAAGGATGAAGGACCTGTGATGATGTCACCACCATGTGATATAAATACTGGGATGTGTCGGATACTTGGCGTCACTTGGCTGCCCCCACCGGAATGCTCACTCTCCATTTCCTCCTCCTCCTCCATTTCGCCCCATCCGAGCTGCAGCAATGGGACACAATGAACTTCCCCGCTAGCCTCCTGTGTGACAATGAGATCTGCCACTTCATCCTCCTCCTCCGTCATTATACGCTGTGAAGCGGACAGGAGTGTGCCCTGACTATCCTGCTGGGATGTTTCTGCTCCTATCCCCGACTCCTCAGCGTCCAATGCGTTATCCCTGATGGTGATGAAGGATTCTCGCATCACACACAGGAGCGGGATGGTTACACTCACAATTGCGTCGTCACAGCTGACCCTCATGGTTGACTCCTCAAAGACATGCAAGATCTCGCATAAGTCTGCCATCCATGGCCACTCATGGTGCAGAAACTGCAGGAGCTGAATCTGAGGAACCCTTGGGTTTTGGAGATGGTACTCCATCAAGGGTCTCTGCTGCTCACACAGGGTACGTTTTTAAAAACCGTTGCACCACTGAATTGAACACATGGGCCAGGCATGGAACGTGTCGGAGGTTGGCAAGCTCCAGAGCCGCTACCAGGTTGCGGCCATTATCACACACGACCATGCCTGGGCCCAGGTGCAGCGGTGAAAGCCATATTGACGTCTCATCAAGGAGGGCATCCCTCACCTCGGAGGCAGTGTGATGTCTGTCCTCCAAGCTGATGAGCTTCAGCACGGCCTGCTGACGTCTCCCCACACCAGCGCTGCAGCGTTTTCAGCAGGTAGCTGGGCGCGATGTGACGGCGGAGGCTTAGGAGGAGGACGGTGGTGGTTCAGAGCCCCTGCAAGGAATGTTGGGCGGGGAGATGAGGTAGGCCGCCCCAGTTTGTGACCCCGTCCCAGCCTCAACTACATTCACCCAGTGTGCCGTCAGTGAAATGTAGCGTCCCTGTCCGCATGCACTTGCCCACGCGTCGGTGGTTAAGTGGACCTTTGTGCAAAGCGCAGAACTTAGTGACCGCCTGATGGTGCGTGATATGTGCTGGTGCAAGGTGGGGATGGCACAGCAGGAGAAGTAGTGACGGCTAGGGACAGCATAGCGAGGTGCTGCACTTGCCATCAGGTCACGGAAGGCCTGAGTTTTCACAAGCCGGAACGGCAACATCTCCTGGGCCAGGAGTTTGGAGATGTGCACGTTTAAGGCTTGTGCATGAGGGTGGGTAGCGCTGTATTTTTGTCTGCGCTCAAACGTCTGGGAGATGGTGGGTTGCTGGGAAGAGGTGCATGATGGTGCAGGAGAAGTAGCTGAGACAGGAAAAGGGGAGGATGAGGGAGAAGTCCCCAAAGTGGTGGAGGTTTCCTGGCTGCTGGTCTGGACTGTAGTGGTGACAATGCCAGACGACAATAGTCCTGCGTTTGCTCTCTGCCACTGAGCCCAGTGCTTGCCTTCCAAATGACGGCGCATGGCAGTGGTTGTGAGGTTGCTCTTTTCAGAGTCCCTACTCACTTTTGAGTTGCAAAGTGTGCAAACCGCACTATATTTGTCCTCTGCACATACATTGAAAAATCTCCACACCACCGAAGACCATGGCCTCAATGGGGGAGTTTTTCTAGGCTGGCTAGAAGAGGGAATAATTTGGGCCCTGCTGGCTGTGGCCTGGCTTCGGTGAACCAGCTGTCCTCTGCCTCTGGACATGCCTCTGCCTCTAGCCACCCTCTTTGGTGCTGCACTTCCCTCCACATCTCCACTGCTATCCCCACTTGACATCCCCCCTGTCCAGGTCGGGTCATTGTCCTCGTGGTCCACCACCTCCTCTTCCATTTCCTCTCTTGGCTCCTCCACCTGCACATGGCACCAGGCTGCCCTGATGGCAACTGTCTCGTCATCGTCACTGAAGGTGGGTTGCTGGTCAACAACAACAAAATCAACAGGAGATGGCGGATGCTCCAGTGTATGGGCATCAGGACACAGCAACTTATCTGTTAGCTCCCGGGATTCGAGAAGTGGAGGGACAGAGAAAGGGACAGTGAATGGACCCGAATACAGCTCCTGGGAGGTAGGAAAGGTGGGATTACTTTGCTGGGAAGATTGGGCATGTTGTGAGGAAGGAGGACCAGACTGTTGGGTAGGAGGAGGAGTTGAGGTAGAGGCTGACTGGCTGGTGGAGAATGTGCTGGAAGCATTGTCCGCCAGCCATTGTAACACCCCTTCCTGGTGCTCGGGCCTGGTTAGTGTTGTACCCTGCACCCTACTTAATGTGGCCATCAAGCCGGGGACTATGGGGAAGCGCAATGCTTGCTGCCGCAGAGCTGTAGGCACGGGAGACACTGTTGGTTGATGGCAACCTTGCTCCCCAGCCGCATTTCCATGGATTGAGCGTCTTACCGACTCCTCTCCCTGCAGTATATAACGCTGAGAAGAGCTGTTCTTCAGTTTTTCCTGCCTAGCAGAAGTTCATCCCTCTCTCGCCCTCAGCAGATCTCTATCCCTATGTCTCCTAGCCACAAATAAGACGAAGATGGCAGCCACTATTCTTATAACTCCGAGGTCACCTGATTTTGGCAGCCAATGGCTTTTTCCAATTTTTTTTCAATGCCTCGGTTGTCGTAGTTCCTGTCCCACCTCCCCTGCACAGTTATTGGTGCAAAAAAAAGCGCCAGAGAAAGGTGGGAGGGGATACAAATTTTTACTGCGTTTGCCGCATGTTATTTGATTGGAATCGAATATCTCGAACAGCCTGATATTCAATCAAACGCTGTTCGCTCATCTCTAATTATCGTGTATGAGACCAATATGTGAGAAAATAAGGAAATTCACCAATACATGATGGAAACTGCATGGTGAAGAGAATACATAGTTACATAGTAGATGTTACCCCATGAGGCTCCAGCCAATTGTCCCATTTCAGGGGAAAAAATTCCTTCCCAACTCCAAATCTGGCAGTCAGTATAAAAACCCTGGATCAACGTGTCCTTACAATCTAGAGTCCATAACCTGTTATATTATTCTCTTCAAGAAAGTCATCCAGGCCCACTATGGACTTGTTTAATGAATCCGCCATCACCACTTCCTGGGGTAGAGAGTTCCAGAGCCTCGCTGCTCTTACTGTGAAGAATCCCCTTCTATGGTTCTGGTGACACCTTCTCTCCTCCAGACGTAGCGGATGTCCCCTTGTCACTGGTCTAGGTGTAGAGGACCTCCCCTTGTCACAGGTCTAGGTGTAGAGGACGTCCCCTTGTCACTGGTCTAGGTGTAGAGGACGTCCCCTTGTCACTGGTCTAGGTGTAGAGGACGTCCTCTTGTCACTGGTCTAGGAGTAGAGGACGTCCCCTTGTCACTGTCACTGGTCTAGGTGTAGAGGACGTCTCTTGTCACTGGCCTAGGTGTAGAGGACGTCCCCTTGTCACTGTCACTGGTCTAGGTGTAGAGGACGTCCTCTTGTCACTGTCACCGGTCTAGGTGTAGAGGACGTCCCCTTGTCACTGTCACTGGTCTAGGTGTAGAGGACGTCCTCTTGTCACTGTCAAAGGTCTAGATGTAGAGGACGTCCCCTTGTCACTGTCACCGGTCTAGGT
The DNA here is from genome assembly GCF_031893055.1 of Leptodactylus fuscus. NCBI lineage: Eukaryota > Metazoa > Chordata > Amphibia > Anura > Leptodactylidae > Leptodactylus > Leptodactylus fuscus. The sequence goes on from NW_027441024.1 coordinate 27,702, forward strand.
GTAGAGGACGTCCTCTTGTCACTGTCACTGGTCTAGGTGTAGAGGACGTCCCCTTGTCACTGTCACTGGTCTAGGTGTAGAGGACGTCCCCTTGTCACTGGTCTAGGTGTAGAGGACGTCCTCTTGTCACTGTCACTGGTCTAGGTGTAGAGGACGTCCCCTTGTCACTGTCACTGGTCTAGGTGTAGAGGATGTCCCCTTGTCATTGTCACCGGTCTAGGTGTAGCAGACGTCCCCTTGTCACTGTCACTGGTCTAGGTGTAGAGGACGTCCCCTTATCACTGGTCTAGGTGTAGAGGATGTCCCCTTGCCACTGGTCTAGGTGTAGAGGACGTCCTCTTGTCACTGTCACTGGTCTAGGTGTAGAGGACGTCCCCTTGTCGCTGTCACTGGTCTAGGTGTAGAGGACGTCCCCTTGTCGCTGTCACTGGTCTAGGTGTAGAGGACGTCCCCTTGTCTCTGTCACCGATCTAGGTGTAGAGGACGTCCCCTTGTCACTGTCACCAGTCTAGGTGTAGAGGACGTCCCCTTGTCACTGGTCTAGGTGTAGAGGACGTCCCCTTGTCACTGTCACTGGTCTAGGTGTAGAGGACGTCCCCTTGTCACTGTCACCGGTCTAGGTGTAGAGGACGTCCCCTTGTTACTGTCACTGGTCTAGGTGTAGAGGACGTCCCCTTGTTACTGTCACTGGTCTAGGTGTAGAGGATGTCCCCTTGTCATTGTCACCGGTCTAGGTGTAGCAGACGTCCCCTTGTCACTGTCATTGGTCTAGGTGTAGAGGACGTCCCCTTGTCACTGTCACTGGTCTAGGTGTAGAGGATGTCCCCTTGTCACTGTCACTGGTCTAGGTGTAGAGGATGTCCCCTTGTCACTGTCACCGGTCTAGGTGTAGAGGACGTCCCCTTGTCACTGTCACTGGTCTAGGTGTAGAGGACGTCCCCTTATCACTGGTCTAGGTGTAGAGGATGTCCCCTTGTCACTGGTCTAGGTGTAGAGGACGTCCTCTTGTCACTGTCACTGGTCTAGGTGTAGAGGACGTCCCCTTGTCACTGTCACAGGTCTAGGTGTAGAGGACGTCCCCTTGTCGCTGTCACTGGTCTAGGTGTAGAGGACGTCCCCTTGTCACTGTCACCGGTCTAGGTGTAGAGGACGTCCCCTTGTCATTTTCACCGGTCTAGGTGTAGAGGACGTCCCCTTGTCACTGTCACCGGTCTAGGTGTAGAGGACGTCCCCTTGTTACTGTCACTGGTCTAGGTGTAGAGGACGTCCCCTTGTCACTGTCACCGGTCTAGGTGTAGAGGACGTCCCCTTGTCACTGGTCTAGGTGTAGAGGACGTCCCCTTGTCACTGGTCTAGGTGTACAGGACGTCCCCTTGTCACTGTCACTGGTCTAGGTGTAGAGGACGTACCCTTGTCACTGTCACCGGTCTAGGTGTAGAGGACGTCCCCTTGTCACTGTGAATGGTCTAGGTGTAGAGGACATCCCCTTGTCACTGTCACTGGTCTAGGTGTAGAGGACGTCCCCTTGTTACTGTCACTGGTCTAGGTGTAGAGGACGTCCCCTTGTTACTGTCACTGGTCTAGGTGTAGAGGATGTCCCCTTGTCATTGTCACCGGTCTAGGTGTAGCGGACGTCCCCTTGTCACTGTCATTGGTCTAGGTGTAGAGGACGTCCCCTTGTCACTGTCACCGGTCTAGGTGTAGAGGACGTCCTCTTGTCACTGTCACCGGTCTAGGTGTAGAGGACGTCCCCTTGTCACTGTCACCGGTCTAGGTGTAGAGGACGTCCCCTTGTCACTGTCACCGGTCTAGATGTAAAGGACGTCCCCTTGTCACTGTCACTGGTCTAGGTGTAGAGGACGTCCCCTTGTCACTGTCACTGGTCTAGGTGTAGAGGACATCCCCTTGTTACTGTCACTGGTCTAGGTGTAGAGGACGTCCCCTTGTCATTGTCACTGGTCTAGGTGTAGCGGACGTCCCCTTGTCACTGTCACTGGTCTAGGTGTAGAGGACGTCCCCTTGTCACTGTCACTGGTCTAGGTGTAGAGGACGTCCCCTTGTTACTGTCACTGGTCTAGGTGTAGAGGATGTCCCCTTGTCATTGTCACCGGTCTAGGTGTAGCGGACGTCCCCTTGTCACTGTCACTGGTCTAGGTGTAGAGGACGTCCCCTTGTCACTGTCACCGGTCTAGGTGTAGAGGACGTCCCCTTGTCACTGTCACTGGTCTAGGTGTAGAGGACGTCCCCTTGTCACTGTCACTGGTCTAGGTGTAGAGGACGTCCTCTTGTCACTGTCACCGGTCTAGGTGTAGAGGACGTCCCCTTGTCACTGTCACTGGTCTAGGTGTAGAGGACGTCCCCTTGTCACTGTCACCGGTCTAGGTGTAGAGGACGTCCCCTTGTCACTGTCACCGGTCTAGGTGTAGAGGACGTCCCCTTGTCACTGTCACCGGTCTAGGTGTAGAGGACGTCCCCTTGTCACTGTCACCGGTCTAGGTGTAGAGGACGTCCCCTTGTTACTGTCACTGGTCTAGGTGTAGAGGACGTCCTCTTGTCACTGTTACCGATCTAGGTGTAGAGGACGTCCCCTTGTCACTGTCACCGGTCTAGGTGTAGAGGACGTCCCCTTGTCACTGGTCTAGGTGTAGAGGACGTCCCCTTGTCACTGTCACTGGTCTAGGTGTAGAGGACGTACCCTTGTCACTGTCACCGGTCTAGGTGTAGAGGACGTCCCCTTGTCACTGTGAATGGTCTAGGTGTAGAGGACATCCCCTTGTCACTGTCACTGGTCTAGGTGTAGAGGACGTCCCCTTGTTACTGTCACTGGTCTAGGTGTAGAGGACGTCCCCTTGTTACTGTCACTGGTCTAGGTGTAGAGGATGTCCCCTTGTCATTGTCACCGGTCTAGGTGTAGCGGACGTCCCCTTGTCACTGTCATTGGTCTAGGTGTAGAGGACGTCCCCTTGTCACTGTCACCGGTCTAGGTGTAGAGGACGTCCTCTTGTCACTGTCACCGGTCTAGGTGTAGAGGACGTCCCCTTGTCACTGTCACCGGTCTAGGTGTAGAGGACGTCCCCTTGTCACTGTCACCGGTCTAGATGTAAAGGACGTCCCCTTGTCACTGTCACTGGTCTAGGTGTAGAGGACGTCCCCTTGTCACTGTCACTGGTCTAGGTGTAGAGGACGTCCCCTTGTTACTGTCACTGGTCTAGGTGTAGAGGACGTCCCCTTGTCATTGTCACTGGTCTAGGTGTAGCGGACGTCCCCTTGTCACTGTCACTGGTCTAGGTGTAGAGGACGTCCCCTTGTCACTGTCACTGGTCTAGGTGTAGAGGACGTCCCCTTGTTACTGTCACTGGTCTAGGTGTAGAGGATGTCCCCTTGTCACTGTCACCGGTCTAGAGGACGTCCCCTTGTCACTGTCACCGGTCTAGGTGTAGAGGACGTCCTCCTGTCACTGTTACCGATCTAGGTGTAGAGGATGTCCCCTTGTCACTGTCACCGGTCTAGGTGTAGAGGACGTCCCCTTATCACTGGTCTAGGTGTAGAGGATGTCCCCTTGCCACTGGTCTAGGTGTAGAGGACGTCCTCTTGTCACTGTCACTGGTCTAGGTGTAGAGGACGTCCCCTTGTCACTGTCACTGGTCTAGGTGTAGAGGACGTCCCCTTGTCGCTGTCACTGGTCTAGGTGTAGAGGACGTCCCCTTGTCACTGTCACCGATCTAGGTGTAGAGGACGTCCCCTTGTCACTGTCACCAGTCTAGGTGTAGAGGACGTCCCCTTGTCACTGGTCTAGGTGTAGAGGACGTCCCCTTGTCACTGTCACTGGTCTAGGTGTAGAGGACGTCCCCTTGTCACTGTCACTGGTCTAGGTGTAGAGGACGTCCCCTTGTCACTGTCACCGGTCTAGGTGTAGAGGACGTCCCCTTGTCACTGTCACTGGTCTAGGTGTAGAGGACGTCCCCTTGTTACTGTCACTGGTCTAGGTGTAGAGGAGGTCCCCTTGTTACTGTCACTGGTCTAGGTGTAGAGGATGTCCCCTTGTCATTGTCACCGGTCTAGGTGTAGCAGACGTCCCCTTGTCACTGTCATTGGTGTAGGTGTAGAGGACGTCCCCTTGTCACTGTCACCGGTCTAGGTGTAGAGGACGTCCCCTTGTCACTGTCACTGGTCTAGGTGTAGAGGACGTCCCCTTGTCACTGTCACTGGTCTAGGTGTAGAGGACGTCCCCTTGTCACTGTCACCGGTCTAGGTGTAGAGGACGTCCCCTTGTCACTGTCACCGGTCTAGGTGTAGAGGACGTCCTCTTGTCACTGTTACCGATCTAGGTGTAGAGGACGTCCCCTTGTCACTGTCACTGGTCTAGGTGTAGAGGACGTCCTCTTGTCACTGTTACCGATCTAGGTGTAGAGGACGTCCCCTTGTCACTGTCACTGGTCTAGGTGTAGAGGACGTCCCCTTATCACTGGTCTAGGTGTAGAGGATGTCCCCTTGTCACTGGTCTAGGTGTAGAGGACGTCCTCTTGTCACTGTCACTGGTCTAGGTGTAGAGGACGTCCCCTTGTCACTGTCACTGGTCTAGGTGTAGAGGACGTCCCCTTGTCGCTGTCACTGGTCTAGGTGTAGAGGACGTACCCTTGTCACTGTCACCGGTCTAGGTGTAGAGGACGTCCCCTTGTCATTTTCACCAGTCTAGGTGTAGAGGACGTCCCCTTGTCACTGTCACCGGTCTAGGTGTAGAGGACGTCCCCTTGTTACTGTCACTGGTCTACGTGTAGAGGACGTCCCCTTGTCACTGTCACTGGTCTAGGTGTAGAGGACGTCCCCTTGTCACTGTCACTGGCCTAGGTGTAGAGGACGTCACCTTGTCACTGTCACTGGTCTAGGTGTAGAGGACGTCCCCTGGTCACTGTCACTGGTCTAGGTGTAGAGGACGTCTCCTTGTCACTGTCACCGGTCTAGGTGTAGAGGACGTCCCCTTGTCACTGTCACTGGTCTAGGTGTAGAGGACGCCCCCTTGTCACTGGTCTAGGTGTAGAGGACGTCTCCTTGTCACTGTCACCGGTCTAGGTGTAGAGGACGTCCCCTTGTCACTGTCACCGGTCTAGGTGTAGAGGACGTCCCCTTGTCACTGTCACCGGTCTAGGTGTAGAGGACGTCCCCTTGTCACTGTCACCGGTCTAGGTGTAGAGGACGTCCCCTTGTCACTGTCACTGGTCTAGGTGTAGAGGACGTCTCCTTGTCACTGTCACCGGTCTAGGTGTAGAGGACGTCCCCTTGTCACTGTCACTGGTCTAGGTGTAGAGGACGTCTCCTTGTCACTGTCACCGGTCTAGGTGTAGAGGACGTCCCCTTGTCACTGTCACTGGTCTAGGTGTAGAGGACGTCCCCTTGTCACTGTCACTGGTCTAGGTGTAGAGGACGTCCCCTTGTCACTGTCACCGGTCTAGGTGTAGAGGACGTCCCCTTGTCACTGTCACTGGTCTAGGTGTAGAGGACGTCCCCTTGTCACTGTCACTGGTCTAGGTGTAGAGGACGTCCCCTGGTCACTGTCACAGGTCTAGGTGTAGAGGACGTCCCCTTGTCACTGTCACCGGTCTAGGTGTAGAGGACGTCCCCTGGTCACTGTCACTGGTCTAGGTGTAGAGGACGTCCTCTTATCATTGTCACTGGTCTAGGTGTAGAGGACGTCCCCTTGTCACTGTCACTGGTCTAGGTGTAGAGGACGTCCCCTTGTCACTGTCACCGGTCTAGGTGTAGAGGACGTCCCCTTGTCACTGTCACCGGTCTAGGTGTAGAGGACGTCCCCTTGTCACTGTCACTGGTCTAGGTGTAGAGGACGTCTCCTTGTCACTGTCACCGGTCTAGGTGTAGAGGACGTCCCCTTGTCACTGTCACTGGTCTAGGTGTAGAGGACGTCCCCTTGTCACTGTCACTGGTCTAGGTGTAGAGGACGTCCCCTGGTCACTGTCACAGGTCTAGGTGTAGAGGACGTCCCCTGGTCACTGTCACAGGTCTAGGTGTAGAGGACGTCCCCTTGTCACTGTCACCGGTCTAGGTGTAGAGGACGTCCCCTGGTCACTGTCACTGGTCTAGGTGTAGAGGACGTCCTCTTATCATTGTCACTGGTCTAGGTGTAGAGGACGTCCCCTTGTCACTGTCACTGGTCTAGGTGTAGAGGACGTCCCCTGGTCACTGTCACAGGTCTAGGTGTAGAGGACGTCCCCTGGTCACTGTCACAGGTCTAGGTGTAGAGGACGTCCCCTTGTCACTGTTACCGGTCTAGGTGTAGAGGACGTCCCCTGGTCACTGTCACTGGTCTAGGTGTAGAGGACGCCCCCTGGTCACTGTCACTGGTCTAGGTGTAGAGGACGTCCCCTGGTCACTGTCACTGGTCTAGGTGTAGAGGACGTCCCCTGGTCACTGTCACTGGTCTAGGTGTAGAGGACGTCCCCTTGTCACTGTCACTGGTCTAGGTGTAGAGGACGTCCTCTTATCATTGTCACTGGTCTAGGTGTAGAGCACGTCCCCTTGTCACTGTCACTGGTCTAGGTGTAGAGGACGTCCCCTTGTCACTGTCACTGGTCTAGGTGTAGAGGACGTCCCCTTGTCACTGGTCTAGGTGTAGAGGACGTCCCCTTGTCACTGTCACTGGTCTAGGTGTAGAGGACATCCCCTGGTCACTGTCACTGGTCTAGGTGTAGAGGACGTCCCCTTGTCACTGTCACCGGTCTAGGTGTAGAGGACGTCTCCTTGTCACGGTCACTGGTCTAGGTGTAGAGGACGTCCTCTTATCATTGTCACTGGTCTAGGTGTAGAGCACGTCCCCTTGTCACTGTCACTGGTCTAGGTGTAGAGGACGTCCCCTTGTCACTGTCACTGGTCTAGGTGTAGAGGACGTCCCCTTGTCACCGGTCTAGGTGTAGAGGACGTCCCCTTGTCACTGTCACTGGTCTAGGTGTAGAGGACATCCCCTGGTCACTGTCACTGGTCTAGGTGTAGAGGACGTCCCCTTGTCACGGTCACTGGTCTAGGTGTAGAGGACATCCCCTTGTTACTGTCACTGGTCTAGGTGTAGAGGACGTCCCCTTGTCACTGTCACTGGTCTAGGTGTAGAGGACATCCCCTGGTCACTGTCACTGGTCTAGGTGTAGAGGACGTCCCCTTGTCACGGTCACTGGTCTAGATGTAGAGGACGTCCCCTTGTCACGGTCACTGGTCTAGGTGTAATAATATCCTTAGAAAGTTCTTTGTATTGTCCCTTCATGTATTTGTACATTGTTATTAGATCTCCCCGGAGAGACTTTTCTCTAAACTGAATAACCCCCAGTCTGTTAACCTCTCGTTGTCCTCCAGTCCCGCCATTCCCCTAATAATATTCTAAGTGTGGCCGCACCAGTGATTTGTATAGAGATAGAACTATGTCCTTGTCATGACAATCTCGACCTCTTTTGATGCATCCCATAATTGTATTTGCCTTGGCAGCAGCTGCCTGACACTGGTCACTACAGGTAAGCTTACTGTCCCCCAAAATCCCTAAGTCTCTCTCATTGGCAGTCTTAGGGTGCATTCACACTGCGTAACGCCAGCATGTATCACAGCCGTACACGCCGGCGCTACGGCAGGGCTGCCGAACACTTCCCATTCATTTCTATGGGCAGCGCTCATATGCCGGCTCCCGTAGAAATGAATGGGAACTGCTTTATACGCTGCTGATTCTAAACGTGATTTTACATTCAGAATCAGTCACCATATCCGTAGTGTGAATGCACCCTTACCCAGTAATTTACTATTAAGTCCATAGTCAGACATTATATTACGCCGACCAAAGTGCGTTACCTTACATTTATCTACATTAAACTTCATTTGCCAAGTCTCCGCCCCCCCCATGCTTCCAGTTTCCTTAGATCCCCCTGTAATATTCTACTATCCTCCTCATTATTGATTTCCTTAAAAAGTTTAGTATCATCTGCAAATACAGACACCCTGCTCTGTAATATGGACCCCCTGCTGTGTAATATGGACGCCCTGCTCTGTAATATGGACCCCCTGCTCTGTAATATGAACACCCTGCTCTGTAATATGGACCCCCTGCTCTGTAATATGGACCCCCTGCTGTGTAATATGGACACCCTGCACTGTAATATGGACCCCCTGCTCTGTAATATGGACCCCCTGCTCTGTAATATGGACCCCCTGCTCTGTAATATGGACCCCCTGCTCTGTAATATGGACCCCCTGCTGTGTAATATGGACCCCCTGCTGTGTAATATGGACCCCCTGCTCTGTAATATGGACCCCCTGCTCTGTAATATGGGCCCCCTGCTCTGTAATATGGACCCCCTGCTCTGTAATATGGACCCCCTGCTGTGTAATATGAACCCCCTGCTGTGTAATATGGACCCCCTGCTGTGTAATATGGGCCCCCTGCTCTGTAATATGGGCCCCCTGCTCTGTAATATGGGCCCCCTGCTCTGTAATATGGACCCCCTGCTCTGTAATATGGACCCCCTGCTCTGTAATATGGACCCCCTGCTCTGTAATATGGACCCCTGCTCTGTAATATGGACACCCTGCTCTGTAATATGGACCCACAACACTCTCTTGGGTGAAAATTGTGGGGGTCGGCCACAGCTTTATTAAATAAACACATCAGCAGAACCCTGCTACCCCCCTCTATTTCAAGACAAGTCGCGTCACCAGAATGCGCCACCACCGCCGGCAGTGTGCATGTGCTTGATGTTCAGCGGGTGACGCGCCTCTCATCTTCTACTCCAGATAACCAAAAGCTAGGAGGGGAGGCGCAAGGTCCCGCCACCGGAACCTGATGTAAACCTACAAAGGGGTCCGACCCCCCCCTCCAAGAGCATAAACAACACCTGCTCAATCCCATCCTGAAGCCCAGACAAGAAAATATCTAGCCCAATATCGGTCAAATGGACACCATCTCTGCGGAGCAGCGCCTGGTTATCACCCTCCAGCTGTCTGTGCCTAACCACCACCCCAGCATGGGAGTGCAGATGTCGCGACACCCGCAAGTTAAGAAGTCGTCTGGCCCGTTCCAAAGCCGCTGGATCACGAGCATCTCGCCAGCGGGCCCTGGGCACCACCTCCGACCAGACAATCACCACATCAGGGAAGAACGCTGGAAACCGATCCAAATCCGAGCGGATCAACGATATCAGTTCGGACAAGCGTACCACACCTAAATCGTTGCCACCCGCATGAAACACCAGCACCACAGGGGCCTGGGAGGATCTTCCAATCACCGCGACCTCACTGAACACTCGTAGCGGCATGATGCGAAGAAGCGACAGTGCCCTTCATTAAACATCCAGCAGGCACCAGGTCTGCGAACGGCCGCGGAGGGAGGACCAGCTCCCCCCGCAGCTGCGGATGGAAAGGGAGAAGCTACTGGCTTCGGCGAGAGCATCAGTTGAATCCAGATGTCGGTGGCTTTAGAAGCCCAACCGACCTCCGGCTGAAGCGCCAACCGACGCCGGAACTCCTCATCGTACTTCCACCATGCCATTCCCCCATAGAGTTTGTGAGCTGAAAAATAGTCTCCAAGTACACAAATAGCTCAGCCGCCACTTCAGGAGCCGACTGACAGAGAATGCAAGAATATATCGCAAAGGCTTGCAACCAATTTCGAAAATGTTTTAGCCACTCTTGGCTTTCTGTCATCACCCCGACCAAACCCCCTTTCTCTATCTACCATGACTTGTTCAGGAGACAACAAAAGCCAAATATCAATATATTCACCACTCGTAATCTTGTGCCTAAGCTCAGCCGATACATGAGTACCCAGCGGAGTCACAGCACAGAAATAAGAATCTCTAAATCGCAAACCTGAAGGAGGGGGAACCGGCTCAGGCTGCGTCACTACCGCCCCTGGGGAAGCAAGTGACTGCCCCCTACCTTCCAACTGTGTAACCATGGCTTTTAGAATATCTAACATATCGCCACCAGCCGGTGGCATCTGCGAAGACCAAGCCTGTAACCAAGTGAACTCACCAGCCGGAATCACTGGAGGCTGCGCCGAAACTACCAGGGATGGAGGCAGCGGAGCTGATACAGGAGCAGGCTCAGGTACCGCAACAGCAGGCACGACTGGATCGCCCTGGGCGGAACCATAGTCACTTCTCCCACTCCGCTTCCTGGAACTCCTGCTATAGTGCGAGCGACGTGACCTGCACGAACCCCGAGACGATGAAGTCGAACAGGACTCCGACCTACGCCTATCATACCGAGACTCACGATGCCTGCGCCGACTCAGAGATCTGGACCAACTACGGTAACGACGGGACCGACCAGACCGCAAGGACACCTCATCAGCCCCAGAGCTCCTGTAGGAGCGGGCCCTAGACTCCCACGCCCGACTAGATGATGAAAGGGGGTGAGGACGCGGCAAGACATGAGGAGTCCTGGGCACATAATCTACTTCAAAGAACCCCTCCTTACTCTCTGGGACTATATCAGGGGAAGCCGCAGCAGCACTTAGACCCGCCGGTAAAGGAGCGGCAGAGGAGGCCTGGGGAGAAACACCAGCTACCATAGCATGGGAAACAGCCGCACTGTCAGACCCAGCTGCCGCAGGAGCAGCAGCCACCCTCCCAAACCACCGCGCCAATCTACCCGGCGGCAGTGGAGGAGCTAAGGGAACAGCAAGAACCATGGGATTACTAGGCCCCACTGGAGCTGACACGGCCTGGGCCTGCTGGGAGGACACCATAAGGGGGCACTCCCTTCAGGGACATGAGGAACAGGGGCACCGGATGCTGTCGCCGTCCCAGGGGACGCATGGCTCAAAATGGCCGAAAGGGGCGGAGCATCACCCCCCATAGCCACAGTAGCCATGTGCTCAGCAGGCCCGCGCCCACGAGACCTGGTGCCGGCACTACCTGACAGGGAACTCGTGCGCCGCCCGGTATGCGCAAGATATAGAGTGCGCGGCCCTTCCCCCGTGCCGGAGCCCTACTCTGGGCACTAGGGGTCGTATCAGGAGACAGCCACACAGGAGGCCTCGCCGTCCTGCTAGGACGGGTGGAGGCCGCCCGCTGCGACTCCGGTGGAGCAGGAGGCAAGCTGGACTCCCCGCTCACAGTGAGCAGGGACTCCAGCCACGCTGTCCCCTCATCTCTTACCCATTGCTGCAGTAACTCCATGAGCTGCTGTTGCTGGGTAGTCTCAGCCATCGATGCTGGCGGTCTCGCGGTCTTCTTACTCCGACGCTGGCGGGGATCAAAGAGGAAGTCCCTGTCCAGCACCGGAGCCTAAATACGGCTGTCAAGCCCCGCCCAGGCCAGCGTCAGTCGCCGGGAGGGGGAGGAGGAAGGAGAGGAGCGTGACACCACGCTAGGTCAAGACCCGGACGACTTATGCAGCTGTCCGGGTCACAGGACCCCCTGCTCTGTAATATGGACCCCCTGCTTTGTAATATGGACCCCCTGCTCTGTAATATGGACACCCTGCTCTGTAATATGGACCCCCTGCTCTGTAATATGGACACCCTGCTCTGTAATATGGACACCCTGCTCTGTAATATGGACCCCCTGCTCTGTAATATGGACCCCATGTCACCTCCACCTCAAAAACATCTCCAGAATACACCCTTTCCTTACCAGAGATACACTAAAGACACTTATTGTCTCTCTGATTCATTCTCGCCTTGACTACTGTAACTCCTTACTAATCCGTCTTCCCCTTACTAAACTCTCTCCTCTACAATCTATTCTGAATGCAGCGGCCAGGCTCATCTATCAGGCTAGACGCTACAGCGAGGCCTCTGGTCTGTGCCAGTCACTACATTGGCTGCCTATTCATTATAGAATAAAATATAAAGTTCTCCCCCTCCCCCACAAGGCTCTCCATAATGCCGCACCTCCTTACATTTCCTCCCTCATCTCTGTCTACCGCCCAACCCCCGCTCTCCGCTCACTCAATGATCTAACACTTCCATCCTCTATTATCAGAACCTCCCCCGCTCGTATACAAGACTTCTCCCGAGCTGCACCACTTCTCTGGAATGCTCTACCCCGGACAATAAGATTAACTCCCAACTTCTACAGTTTCAAACGCAAACTAAAGACGCATCTTTTCAGACAAGCCTATCACAATTCCTAATGCACAAAATTGTCTGACCCCTGTATAAGCAATGCCGCCCCTGCTACCTCCTGTGTCACCCCCTCTACCTCATAGATTGTAAGCTCTTTTGAGCAGGGCCCTCAGTCCCATTGTGTGAAATGACATTCTTTGTTATGTATGTCTGTATCTGAACCCTATAAATTGTACAGTGCTGCGGAATATGTTGGCGCTATATAAATAAAATGTATTATTATTACCCCTGCTCTGTAATATGGACGCCCTGCTCTGTAATATGGACCCCCTGCTGTGTAATATGGACCCCCTACTCTGTAATATGGACCCCCTGCTCTGTAATATGGACCCCCTGCTCTGTAATATGGACCCCTGCTCTGTAATATGGACCCCTGCTCTGTAATATGGACCCCCTGCTGTGTAATATGGACCCCCTGCTGTGTAATAGGGACCCCCTGCTGTGTAATATGGACCCCCTGCTCTGTAATATGGACCCCTGCTCTGTAATATGGACCCCTGCTCTGTAATATGGAGCCCCTGCTCTGTAATATGGACACCCTGCTCTGTAATATGGACCCCCTGCTGTGTAATATGGAGCCCCTGCTCTGTAATATGGACCCCCTGCTGTGTAATATGGACCCCTGCTCTGTAATATGGACCCCCTGCTGTGTAATATGGACCCCCTGCTCTGTAATATGGACCCCCTGCTGTGTAATATGGACACCCTGCTTTGTTTTTTGTTTAATCTCTTTTTATTGAAGATTTCAAATGTACAGCCATTACAAATGCAACAAATAAGTAGTAAAATTCACCTTCACTGGGACAGAATAACATTAGAAAAGAGCTACAAACTATGAGCTTAACATTGCAGTCAGGTAAAGAACATCATCACAGTACATGTGTCAGAGGAAAATGGATAAAAACAACATAACTCTGGATATGTAGAAGGCAGAGAAGAGGAAAAGCACAGCAAGAGGAGTAAAGGAGGAAAGAGAGAGGGGGAGAAGGAGGGGGAAGGGGCCAAAGGAGAGGAACGGAGAAGGGGGAGGAGGACTAAAGCAAAATGTACAAATAGATATAGTAACCACTTTAAATCACAAGAAGTTATCCAAACAGTTTCCCCCATCTAGACCAGATCTTCACATATTTATCATGCTTCCTCTCTTTCCAACTATGTAATTCTTCAGAGCGTGCCACCTGATGCACTGTCTATCCACAAATCTATCGTTGGGGGGAGAGGCATTCAGCCAGAATAAGGGGATTAACGATTTTGCTACTCCGATCAATTGCGACCATAAAGCTTTTTTGTTGGGGCTCAGAGATCCATCTGGGCCCGATAAAAGAACGTTATCTGGAAAGAGTGGCGCCGAGATGTGCAATATTTTGTTAATTTGAATTTCAATCTCACTCCAAAAGGGCTGGATCAAGTCACAGGACCACCATATATGCATCGTAGTTCCAGGCCCGCGGTGGCATCGCCAGCAAAGATCCGAATCCCTAAGGCCATGACGAAAAAGCCAATCTGGAGTGTGATAGCATCGGGTAAGTATTTTATAGGGAAGTTCTTGCAGTCTCACACAAACAGATGGACTATGAGAATATCTTAGGATGTGGTCCACATCTTCTGCAGAAAATTGGAGAGCTACCGTATATACTCGAGTATAAGCCGACCCGAATATAAGCCGACCCCCCTAATTTTACCACAAAAAACTGGGAAAACTTATTGACTCGAGTATAAGCCTAGGGGGGAAATGCAGCAGCTACTGGAAAATTTCAAAAATTAAAATGGTCGTAGTTTTTGGGTGAAGTAGATGCTGGATGCTGGGGAAGGGGAGGGGGTGTTTTGGTTGTCTGTCTGCCCCTTCCCTGAGCCTGAGGACTGTTTTTTTTTTCCCCACTTGGAATTCAGCCTGGCTGACTATCTGCAGTGCTCCTATTAACCCCTTCCTGATGGAACAGGAGCACTGCAGATCCCCTATATTCAGTAGACCAGGCACTGTCAGACACAGGGATACCTAATGTGTATAATGTGTTTCACAGTCATTTTCTACTTTTGTATGTATTCTAGGGAAAGGAGGGATTAAGAACTTTTATTTAAAAAAAAAAAAAAAATTTTTGCACTATTTTATGGGAGATTCTATACATGTGGCTGGTCATAAACCCCCCTCACCCTCCTTTTTTTTTTGCTGACTCGAGTATCAGCCGAGGGGGGCTTTTTCAGCTCAAAAACTGGGCTGAAAAATTCGGCTTATACTCGAGTATATACAGTAATTGGAGAGTTGGTTCAGAGAAAGGCGTGAGCATAGCTTTACAGGAGGCAATCTTCCTCTGGGATGGGAGGAGCGAAGTCAAGCCTTTCTCAAACGGAGTGAGAGGTCTACAGGGGGTCGAGGAAAGTAAAAGTTTCCTGAGAATAGTAGTGAGTTGTGCGAGATCTATGAAATTCAGTTTCATCCCAGGAAGAAGGTTTTGAAGTTGTTGCTGAGAAATTGGCAAAGTATTGTGAAACAGGTCCTTCAGTTGAAGATTTTTCAGCAACTGCCAGAGGGAGGTATCAAACGTAAGTCCAGTTACCTTCGTCAGGAGGAGAAAGGGGGTCAAGGTTGCTGGTAAAATCGGCGAAGGAGCGGGAGCCAATTGTTCCTTATGTTCGAGCCAAGTTTCATAGGGACCCCTCAGAAGGATAGAGATCTCAGAACGGGTAACCACAGAGAGTGTAGCAGGTTGGGGCCAAACAGTTCATTCGCCAAATCTGTCGTCAAGGAATATTTATACATCCATCTGGAGAGTTGTATTGATTTATAATATGTCCGCATGTCTGGTAATGCAATGCCCCCTTGTTTCTTTCCTTTAGTGAGCAATGAATACGAACGTCGCGGAGGCTTGTGTATCCAAAGGAAAGTAGAGAAGAGCCTCTTCAACAGCGGAAAAAAGGACTTTGGTAAGTATATAGGCAACATTTGTAAAAGATACATAACCTTAGGGAGCACATACATCTGTAAAAGATTCCTCCTCCCTAGCCAGGACAAATACGGAAAATCATAGCCTTGTAGGGTAGACTAAGTCTTTTAGCAAGGGAGAGAAGTGTAATGGGTACACACTGCTTAGATCAGAGGGTAGATGAATACCTAAATATTTAATCCATGTGTCTTTCCAAACATAAGGGACCAGTGGTTTCAGTGGAGAAACCTGGGGAGCTGGGATGGAGACTGGGACGGAGTAATTGGAAAGAGATCCATAAACATCAATGAGGGACTGTAATTCGGGAAGGGCTGTCAACGGGTTGGATAGGAGGAATAAGACGTCATCAGCAAAAGCCAATGAGCTAATCGATCCGTTTGCTACCGAAAAACCTTGGCTATGGGGATTCTGCCGCACTGCCTGCAGAAACGTCTCTAGAGTAAGGACAAACAAGGTAGGCGAGAGGGGGAAGCCCTGCCTGGTGCCATTTGTAATTTCAAAATAGGGGGAAAGGGATCCATTAATCCGTAACCTAGCATGTGGTTGCGCATAAAGGGAGAGGATTGCCTGTACAAGGAGCGAACCCAAAAGCCTTAAGGGCTTCAGACATAGACAACCAATTCACACGGTCCAATGCTTTTTCAGTATCAACACTCACAAGCATCAGAGGGCGATTTGACCGTTTGGCCAGGTCAATAATATGCAATAGCTTACGGGTATTTTCTTTACCTTCCCTCCCTTTAATGAAACCCACTTGTTCTTCATTAATTGATTGCGGGACTAGGTCTCTCAAGCGTAGAGCGAGAAGTTTGGCCCGGACTTTCACATCATGATTTAGCAAAGAAATTGGCCTGTAATTCCAGCAATCCGTGGGGTCTTTACCCTCTTTGTGTATAAGGGTAATGTGTGCCTCCTGAGACTGACGCATCCTAGGGACACCTTGGAGGAGAGCATTACAGAATGAGGTGAGATGTGGGACAAGAACTGTGTGAAATATCGCATAATAATGAGAAGTAAGCCCATCCGGACCAGGGCTTTTGCCACTCGGGAAGCTACAGAGGGAGGATTTAACTTCAGATTCGGTGACTGGTGATAATAGAGCTAATTTGTCTTGTTCCTTGAGAGATGGCAAATGCAGTGAACTTAGGAAGAGCTATATACGGCTGAGCTTGTCATCTGGGCTATCGGACGAGAAGGGTGGATGGCAATGGGTGTTCTCTTCTAAATTATATAGAGAGGAGTAATATCTGTGAAACGCTTCAGCTATATCAGGCGTGTCGTAAACTAGTGAATTATCATCACATTTGATAGCTTCAATATGAGCTCGTGCTCTCTCCTTTCTCTTCATCGCCGTCATAAACCTACCACCCTTATTGCCATGAGCGTATACCCGTACCCTTCAATATAATAGAGCTTTAGCCGAAAAGGCATTAAGAGTCTTTTTCAATTTTTCCCTTAAAACGGTTAAATCGTCGATCGCCAGTAAGGATGCTTTTCTTTTCTGCAATTTGTAACATTAATGAATCTTTCTTTTTTCAGGGCTGAGGCCTTGGCAATGAGAAGCCCACGAATATAGGACTTATGTGCTTCCCACAACAAGGTGGGTGACAAATCAGGGGACTTATTCAACTGGAAGTACAGTTCAATTTCCTTGCCAATTTGTTCTCTAACTTCAGGGTTGTCGAAAACTCTCTCATTTAAGCGCCAGGTCCAAGGCTTGGGGGTGAGCTCAGGAAGGAAAAAAGAGGTAGAGACCGGGGCGTGATCAGAAATACTTATTATTCCAATTAGTGAAGCAGTGATAGGATCTAGAAGAGATTTAGAGCACAAAATATAATCCAAGTCTTGGTGTGAATTGTGGGGTGTGGAAAAGAAAGAATAATCTCTAACCGAGGGCTTGGCTATCCTCCAGGAATCTATCAAATTTAAATCTTGAAGTGTAGTATGTAAACGTCTGATGGCTTTTTGGGACATAGACGATTTTTTTGGAAGAGGAGTCTAGATATGGGTCGAGCAATAAATTTGAGTCACCCCTTAATAAGATTTCACCTTGTGCAAATTGAGAAAGTACAGTCAATGTGCTCAGTAACCAAGCCACCTGACCTTGGTTAGGGGCATAAATCGAGGCCAATGTCATTTGACAGTTAGCTAATCATCCTTTAATAAAAAAGAGCCCTGCCTTCCGCATCAGCATATTGTTGTGTAACTACAAAAGGAAGCGATTTTCTTAAAGCAATCACAAATCCTTTAGAGGAGGAAGTGGGATGTGTGGAATAGTACCACGTGTCAAAATCTGATTTACAGGGCTTAGGAATGTTACCAGCCTTGAAATGAGTTTCCTGTAACATCAGGATATCTGCTTTAAGTTTCCTAGATAAAGTCATAAGCCAATGATGTTTATTAGGGGAATTTAATCCGTTAACATTAAATGAAGTCACAGATACGGGGGTAGGAGTCATAGAGGGCATGTTGTTCATACAATGTCAATGAATGTACCCAACAATGACACAAGCAAAACCGTTTACTAAGTCTACGAACAGTAAGCAGTTACAAGAAATAAAGAAGCTTGAAGAAAGAAAGGAGGGGAGGGAGGGGGAAGAGAGAAGAGGAAGAAAAGGACAAGGAAAGGAAGAGGAGGAAGGTAGAAGAGGAGAGAAGAAGAAAAATAGAAACAGAAGAAAATACCGTGATAAACAAGATCGAGAAAAACAAGAATAACACGTTCAAACAAGGTAGATAAGCTCAGGTGAGACGAACAACTCCCACTGAAGCAGACACTAAGCGAGCAATAAGTAACAGTGAACTAGGGAGGCGTGAGGATAAGTCCTGATCGGGAGAGGACTAAGGAAGGGCCGTCCTATAACAGGTGCATAAGAGGAACAGAATAACCTACTAGCAAGGAACATGTTCAGGTGAGTATTCAACATATAACATTCCAAACTGGTTCATTAGAAGCAAAGCCCGTATCTACTGGGCAATCAATCGTATAACCACTGCAGCCAAGAGAGCACTCGTAGTCAAATAGCATATAAACGTGTAACATCCAAATGACCCGCAATCTCAAAACCCTGGAATCTTCAACAACTCAGGTAAGTCAGGGATCTTGAAAGATTCAGGGAGAACAAACAAAACAGTCAAAGAACGTCCTGATCGGGAGAAAAGATAGATAAAGTATAGAGGAGTAGGTCGGGCAGTAATGAACTCCATCCATGAGTAGCCTAAGGAACCATATTATTGTTGTTGATCTCTAAGAGGGGTTTTCTTCGACTTTGGAGACCGAAATCGAGCAGATTCCGTCCAGGAGGGCAGGGGCGGCAAAGATGGTATAGCACTCAAGTTCCGAGAAGGGAGCCACGAAGGTATATCAAGTGGCTCAATATCTAGAAGAGACCAGACCGCAGCTAAATCTTTCAGGGTATGTATGGCAATACGTTTTCCACCCTGTACAATAGCCAAGCCAAAAGGGTATAACCAAACGTATTGTATATTCCGAGCCCTTAGTTCATCCAATAAGGGTTTGAGGAGCCTTCTCTTAGCCAGGACTGACGGAGCGATATCCTGGTATATGGAGATTTCAGTGCCGTCCAGGGAGACCTGATCTCTAGTATGTTCTGCCGTTAGTATCGCTTGTGTGTCACGGAAAGAGAGGAGACCGCATACGATGTCCCGAGAAGGGTCTCCTCGACGTGGTTTTGGGCGCAAAGCT
>NW_027441025.1:0-46318 GCF_031893055.1 Leptodactylus fuscus
TCCCAGAGTTCCATCACGATGACACACGTTCCGTGATGATGTCCGGGAGTTCCACTGCGATGTCATCGAGTTCCGCTATGAGGTCCGGGAGTTCCATGGCGATGATGCACGTTCCGTGACGAGGTCTGGGGGTTCCACTGCGATGTCATCGAGTTCTGTGATGAGGTCCAGGAGTTCCATCGCGATGATGTCCGAGAGTTCCACTGCGATGTCACCGAGTTCCGCGATGATGTCGGGGAGTTCCATCGCGATGACACACGTTCCGTGAAGTTGTCCAGGAGTTCCACGATGAGGTCCCGGAATTCCATCGCAATGACACACATTCCGTGATGAGGTCCAGGGGTTCCAGCACGATGACGCACGTTCCGTGATGGGGTCCAGGAGTTCCATGGCGATGACGCACGTTGCGTGATGGGGTCCCAGGAGTTCCATGGCGATGATGCACGTTCCGTGACGATGTCCGGGGGTTCCACTGCAATGTCATCGAGTTCCGTGATGAGGTCCGGGAGTTCCATTGCGATGACGCACGTTCCGTGATGAGGTCCGGGAGTTCCATTGCGATGACGCACGTTCCGTGAGGAGGTCCGGGAGTTCCATTGCGATGACGCACGTTCCGTCATGATGTCCGGGAGTTCCGCTGCGATGTCACACTTTCCTTTCCCCCCTATTTTACTTATTGCTCCCCTCTTATCTCGCAGCTTGTTCTCACTCAGACTGGGCCCTACAGCCTCCATCCAATGGGTTATTCATTTACTCAGCACGCTCCCCACGGCCCTTGATGGGATTTGAACTCAGGACCTCAGCGTCTCAAAGCGAGCTGCTAACCGCTGCGCCACCGCACTCGCTGACTGATCTACTGGTCAAGACCATATACATTCCCAAAAAATCCTAGACAAGCAAGAATCTATCAAAGCTATACAGCTCATGGAAGAGTGCATCATTTGGTCAGCAGATTGGTTAAGGCTAGACATGTGGTGGTTCCGTGGATCAGTGGTTAGAGCTGCGGCCTTGCGACCATGGGGTCGAGAGTTCAAAACCCCTCAGGGCTTGTGACTTACTCGAGTTTTTGCACAAACCACCCATCAAACTTTTAACGTTATTTTTAGCACCTTCACAACCTCACGTCTGGTTCCTGGACAATGACCATATGCATCAAAACGAACATCTTAGCCAAGCAAGAGTCTATCGGAGCTATACAGCTCATGGAAGAGTGCATCATTAGGTCAGCAGATTGGTTGAGGGTGGACGTGCCGAGGTTCCGTGCCTCAGCGGTTAGAGCCGCCGCCTTGCGACCACGAGGCCGAGGGTTCAAAACTCACGGGGGCGTGTGTCTTGTGCGAGTTTTTTGCAAAAACCACCCGTCCAACCGTCAGACTTTTAACGTTATTTTTAGCACCTTCACAATCTCACGTCTGGTTCCTGGACAATGACCATATTCATCAAAACGAACATCTTAGCCAAGCAAGAGTCTATCGGAGCTATACAGCTCATGGAAGAGTGCATCATTAGGTCAGCAGATTGGTTGCGGGTGGAAGTGCCGAGGTTCCGTGGCTCAGCGGTTAGAGCCGCCGCCTTGCGTTCACGAGGCCGAGGGTTCAAAGCTCACGGGGGCGTGTGTCTTATGCGAGTTTTTGCAAAAACCACCCGTCCAACCGTCAGACTTTTAACGTTATTTTTAGCACCTTCACAATCTCACGTCAGGTTCCTGGACAATGACCATATTCATCAAAACGAACATCTTAGCCAAGCAAGAGTCTATCGGAGCTATACAGCTCATGGAAGAGTGCATCATTAGGTCAGCAGATTGGTTGAGGGTGGAAGTGCCGAGGTTCCGTGGCTCAGCGGTTAGAGCCGCCGCCTTGCGACCACGAGGTCGAGGGTTCAAAGCTCACGGGGGCGTGAGACTTATGCGAGTTTTTGCAAAAACCACCCGGCCAACCGTCAGACTTTTAACGTTATTTTTAGCACCTTCACAACCTCACGTCTGGTTCCTGGACAATGACCATATGCATCAAAACGAACATCTTAGCCAAGCAAGAGTCTATCGGAGCTATACAGCTCATGGAAGAGTGCATCATTAGGTCAGCAGATTGGTAGAGGGTGGAAGTGCTGAGGTTCCGTGGCTCAGCGGTTAGAGCCGCCGCCTTGCGTCCACGAGGCCGAGGGTTCAAAACTCACGGGGGCGTGTGTCTTATGCGAGTTTTTGCAAAAACCACCCGTCCAACCGTCAGACTTTTAACGTTATTTTTAGCACCTTCACAATCTCACGTCTGGTTCCTGGACAATGACCATATTCATCAAAATGAACATCTTAGCCAAGCAAGAGTCTATCGGAGCTATACAGCTCATGGAAGAGTGCATCATTAGGTCAGCAGATTGGTTGAGGGTGGAAGTGCCGAGGTTCCGTGGCTCAGCGGTTAGAGCCGCCGCCTTGCGACCACGAGGTCGAGGGTTCAAAGCTCACGGGGGCGTGTGACTTATGCGAGTTTTTGCAAAAACCACCCGGCCAACCGTCAGACTTTTAACGTTATTTTTAGCACCTTCACAACCTCACGTCTGGTTCCTGGACAATGACCATATGCATCAAAACGAACATCTTAGCCAAGCAAGAGTCTATCGGAGCTATACAGCTCATGGAAGAGTGCATCATTAGGTCAGCAGATTGGTTGCGGGTGGAAGTGCTGAGGTTCCGTGGCTCAGCGGTTAGAGCCGCCGCCTTGCGTCCACGAGGCCGAGGGTTCAAAACTCACGGGGGCGTGTGTCTTATGCGAGTTTTTGCAAAAACCACCGGTCCAACCGTCAGACTTTTAACGTTATTTTTAGCACCTTCACAACCTCACGTCAGGTTCCTGGACAATGATCATATGCATCAAAAAGAACATCTTAAACCCACGACAAACATTTGTCCTAACTATACAGGTCAGGGCAGCTCAAGGGATTAGCACGGGTAGCACGGTGGCTCAGCGGTTAGCTGCGCAGGCTTGCAGCGCCTTACAACGCTGGTGTCCTAGGTTCAAATCCCGCCATGAGCCGTAGGGAGCGCTCCTGCTAGTTGGTGCCTGGAAGCCATGATAAGGGGAATAGAATACCATGGGGCGCAGACTGAGAGTTAGGGTCAGCGGTATGGGTTGGGGATGTAAGGTAGGGGGTGAGTAGGCTGTAAAATAGGGTCATGTGTAGGGAGTCATTCAGGGACAGAATTGGGGGAAGTCTAGTGGTCATGTGTGTAAGATAGGGGACAGTTAGGGGGAGTAAGGATAGAATAGGGAGGGAGCTGTGCGGAGTAAGGGCAGAGTATGGGTGCACATGTTGAGATAAACAGGGGATGCAAAAGTAGCAGATGCAGGTTAGGACCGGGTGATGTCCAGAAGTTCCATTGCGATGACACCGAGTTCCATCACGATGACACACGTTCCGTGATGATGTCCGGGAGTTCCACTGCGATGTCATCGAGTTCCGCTATGAGGTCCGGGAGTTCCATGGCGATGATGCACGTTCCGTGACGAGGTCTGGGGGTTCCACTGCGATGTCATCGAGTTCTGTGATGAGGTCCAGGAGTTCCATCGCGATGATGTCCGAGAGTTCCACTGCGATGTCACCGAGTTCCGCGATGATGTCGGGGAGTTCCATCGCGATGACACACGTTCCGTGAAGTTGTCCAGGAGTTCCACGATGAGGTCCCGGAATTCCATCGCAATGACACACATTCCGTGATGAGGTCCAGGGGTTCCAGCACGATGACGCACGTTCCGTGATGGGGTCCAGGAGTTCCATGGCGATGACGCACGTTGCGTGATGGGGTCCCAGGAGTTCCATGGCGATGATGCACGTTCCGTGACGATGTCCGGGGGTTCCACTGCAATGTCATCGAGTTCCGTGATGAGGTCCGGGAGTTCCATTGCGATGACGCACGTTCCGTGATGAGGTCCGGGAGTTCCATTGCGATGACGCACGTTCCGTGAGGAGGTCCGGGAGTTCCATTGCGATGACGCACGTTCCGTCATGATGTCCGGGAGTTCCGCTGCGATGTCACACTTTCCTTTCCCCCCTATTTTACTTATTGCTCCCCTCTTATCTCGCAGCTTGTTCTCACTCAGACTGGGCCCTACAGCCTCCATCCAATGGGTTATTCATTTACTCAGCACGCTCCCCACGGCCCTTGATGGGATTTGAACTCAGGACCTCAGCGTCTCAAAGCGAGCTGCTAACCGCTGCGCCACCGCACTCGCTGACTGATCTACTGGTCAAGACCATATACATTCCCAAAAAATCCTAGACAAGCAAGAATCTATCAAAGCTATACAGCTCATGGAAGAGTGCATCATTTGGTCAGCAGATTGGTTAAGGCTAGACATGTGGTGGTTCCGTGGATCAGTGGTTAGAGCTGCGGCCTTGCGACCATGGGGTCGAGAGTTCAAAACCCCTCAGGGCTTGTGACTTACTCGAGTTTTTGCACAAACCACCCATCAAACTTTTAACGTTATTTTTAGCACCTTCACAACCTCACGTCTGGTTCCTGGACAATGACCATATGCATCAAAACGAACATCTTAGCCAAGCAAGAGTCTATCGGAGCTATACAGCTCATGGAAGAGTGCATCATTAGGTCAGCAGATTGGTTGAGGGTGGACGTGCCGAGGTTCCGTGCCTCAGCGGTTAGAGCCGCCGCCTTGCGACCACGAGGCCGAGGGTTCAAAACTCACGGGGGCGTGTGTCTTGTGCGAGTTTTTTGCAAAAACCACCCGTCCAACCGTCAGACTTTTAACGTTATTTTTAGCACCTTCACAATCTCACGTCTGGTTCCTGGACAATGACCATATTCATCAAAACGAACATCTTAGCCAAGCAAGAGTCTATCGGAGCTATACAGCTCATGGAAGAGTGCATCATTAGGTCAGCAGATTGGTTGCGGGTGGAAGTGCCGAGGTTCCGTGGCTCAGCGGTTAGAGCCGCCGCCTTGCGTTCACGAGGCCGAGGGTTCAAAGCTCACGGGGGCGTGTGTCTTATGCGAGTTTTTGCAAAAACCACCCGTCCAACCGTCAGACTTTTAACGTTATTTTTAGCACCTTCACAATCTCACGTCAGGTTCCTGGACAATGACCATATTCATCAAAACGAACATCTTAGCCAAGCAAGAGTCTATCGGAGCTATACAGCTCATGGAAGAGTGCATCATTAGGTCAGCAGATTGGTTGAGGGTGGAAGTGCCGAGGTTCCGTGGCTCAGCGGTTAGAGCCGCCGCCTTGCGACCACGAGGTCGAGGGTTCAAAGCTCACGGGGGCGTGAGACTTATGCGAGTTTTTGCAAAAACCACCCGGCCAACCGTCAGACTTTTAACGTTATTTTTAGCACCTTCACAACCTCACGTCTGGTTCCTGGACAATGACCATATGCATCAAAACGAACATCTTAGCCAAGCAAGAGTCTATCGGAGCTATACAGCTCATGGAAGAGTGCATCATTAGGTCAGCAGATTGGTAGAGGGTGGAAGTGCTGAGGTTCCGTGGCTCAGCGGTTAGAGCCGCCGCCTTGCGTCCACGAGGCCGAGGGTTCAAAACTCACGGGGGCGTGTGTCTTATGCGAGTTTTTGCAAAAACCACCCGTCCAACCGTCAGACTTTTAACGTTATTTTTAGCACCTTCACAATCTCACGTCTGGTTCCTGGACAATGACCATATTCATCAAAATGAACATCTTAGCCAAGCAAGAGTCTATCGGAGCTATACAGCTCATGGAAGAGTGCATCATTAGGTCAGCAGATTGGTTGAGGGTGGAAGTGCCGAGGTTCCGTGGCTCAGCGGTTAGAGCCGCCGCCTTGCGACCACGAGGTCGAGGGTTCAAAGCTCACGGGGGCGTGTGACTTATGCGAGTTTTTGCAAAAACCACCCGGCCAACCGTCAGACTTTTAACGTTATTTTTAGCACCTTCACAACCTCACGTCTGGTTCCTGGACAATGACCATATGCATCAAAACGAACATCTTAGCCAAGCAAGAGTCTATCGGAGCTATACAGCTCATGGAAGAGTGCATCATTAGGTCAGCAGATTGGTTGCGGGTGGAAGTGCTGAGGTTCCGTGGCTCAGCGGTTAGAGCCGCCGCCTTGCGTCCACGAGGCCGAGGGTTCAAAACTCACGGGGGCGTGTGTCTTATGCGAGTTTTTGCAAAAACCACCGGTCCAACCGTCAGACTTTTAACGTTATTTTTAGCACCTTCACAACCTCACGTCAGGTTCCTGGACAATGATCATATGCATCAAAAAGAACATCTTAAACCCACGACAAACATTTGTCCTAACTATACAGGTCAGGGCAGCTCAAGGGATTAGCACGGGTAGCACGGTGGCTCAGCGGTTAGCTGCGCAGGCTTGCAGCGCCTTACAACGCTGGTGTCCTAGGTTCAAATCCCGCCATGAGCCGTAGGGAGCGCTCCTGCTAGTTGGTGCCTGGAAGCCATGATAAGGGGAATAGAATACCATGGGGCGCAGACTGAGAGTTAGGGTCAGCGGTATGGGTTGGGGATGTAAGGTAGGGGGTGAGTAGGCTGTAAAATAGGGTCATGTGTAGGGAGTCATTCAGGG
This sequence comes from Leptodactylus fuscus, assembly GCF_031893055.1. Classification (NCBI taxonomy): domain Eukaryota; kingdom Metazoa; phylum Chordata; class Amphibia; order Anura; family Leptodactylidae; genus Leptodactylus; species Leptodactylus fuscus. The sequence continues at coordinate 6,579 of NW_027441025.1, forward strand.
ACAGAATTGGGGGAAGTCTAGTGGTCATGTGTGTAAGATAGGGGACAGTTAGGGGGAGTAAGGATAGAATAGGGAGGGAGCTGTGCGGAGTAAGGGCAGAGTATGGGTGCACATGTTGAGATAAACAGGGGATGCAAAAGTAGCAGATGCAGGTTAGGACCGGGTGATGTCCAGAAGTTCCATTGCGATGACACCGAGTTCCATCGTGATGACACACGTTCCGTGAAGATGTCCCAGAGTTCCATCACGATGACACACGTTCCGTGATGATGTCCGGGAGTTCCACTGCGATGTCATCGAGTTCCGCTATGAGGTCCGGGAGTTCCATGGCGATGATGCACGTTCCGTGACGAGGTCTGGGGGTTCCACTGCGATGTCATCGAGTTCTGTGATGAGGTCCAGGAGTTCCATCGCGATGATGTCCGAGAGTTCCACTGCGATGTCACCGAGTTCCGCGATGATGTCGGGGAGTTCCATCGCGATGACACACGTTCCGTGAAGTTGTCCAGGAGTTCCACGATGAGGTCCCGGAATTCCATCGCAATGACACACATTCCGTGATGAGGTCCAGGGGTTCCAGCACGATGACGCACGTTCCGTGATGGGGTCCAGGAGTTCCATGGCGATGACGCACGTTGCGTGATGGGGTCCCAGGAGTTCCATGGCGATGATGCACGTTCCGTGACGATGTCCGGGGGTTCCACTGCAATGTCATCGAGTTCCGTGATGAGGTCCGGGAGTTCCATTGCGATGACGCACGTTCCGTGATGAGGTCCGGGAGTTCCATTGCGATGACGCACGTTCCGTGAGGAGGTCCGGGAGTTCCATTGCGATGACGCACGTTCCGTCATGATGTCCGGGAGTTCCGCTGCGATGTCACACTTTCCTTTCCCCCCTATTTTACTTATTGCTCCCCTCTTATCTCGCAGCTTGTTCTCACTCAGACTGGGCCCTACAGCCTCCATCCAATGGGTTATTCATTTACTCAGCACGCTCCCCACGGCCCTTGATGGGATTTGAACTCAGGACCTCAGCGTCTCAAAGCGAGCTGCTAACCGCTGCGCCACCGCACTCGCTGACTGATCTACTGGTCAAGACCATATACATTCCCAAAAAATCCTAGACAAGCAAGAATCTATCAAAGCTATACAGCTCATGGAAGAGTGCATCATTTGGTCAGCAGATTGGTTAAGGCTAGACATGTGGTGGTTCCGTGGATCAGTGGTTAGAGCTGCGGCCTTGCGACCATGGGGTCGAGAGTTCAAAACCCCTCAGGGCTTGTGACTTACTCGAGTTTTTGCACAAACCACCCATCAAACTTTTAACGTTATTTTTAGCACCTTCACAACCTCACGTCTGGTTCCTGGACAATGACCATATGCATCAAAACGAACATCTTAGCCAAGCAAGAGTCTATCGGAGCTATACAGCTCATGGAAGAGTGCATCATTAGGTCAGCAGATTGGTTGAGGGTGGACGTGCCGAGGTTCCGTGCCTCAGCGGTTAGAGCCGCCGCCTTGCGACCACGAGGCCGAGGGTTCAAAACTCACGGGGGCGTGTGTCTTGTGCGAGTTTTTTGCAAAAACCACCCGTCCAACCGTCAGACTTTTAACGTTATTTTTAGCACCTTCACAATCTCACGTCTGGTTCCTGGACAATGACCATATTCATCAAAACGAACATCTTAGCCAAGCAAGAGTCTATCGGAGCTATACAGCTCATGGAAGAGTGCATCATTAGGTCAGCAGATTGGTTGCGGGTGGAAGTGCCGAGGTTCCGTGGCTCAGCGGTTAGAGCCGCCGCCTTGCGTTCACGAGGCCGAGGGTTCAAAGCTCACGGGGGCGTGTGTCTTATGCGAGTTTTTGCAAAAACCACCCGTCCAACCGTCAGACTTTTAACGTTATTTTTAGCACCTTCACAATCTCACGTCAGGTTCCTGGACAATGACCATATTCATCAAAACGAACATCTTAGCCAAGCAAGAGTCTATCGGAGCTATACAGCTCATGGAAGAGTGCATCATTAGGTCAGCAGATTGGTTGAGGGTGGAAGTGCCGAGGTTCCGTGGCTCAGCGGTTAGAGCCGCCGCCTTGCGACCACGAGGTCGAGGGTTCAAAGCTCACGGGGGCGTGAGACTTATGCGAGTTTTTGCAAAAACCACCCGGCCAACCGTCAGACTTTTAACGTTATTTTTAGCACCTTCACAACCTCACGTCTGGTTCCTGGACAATGACCATATGCATCAAAACGAACATCTTAGCCAAGCAAGAGTCTATCGGAGCTATACAGCTCATGGAAGAGTGCATCATTAGGTCAGCAGATTGGTAGAGGGTGGAAGTGCTGAGGTTCCGTGGCTCAGCGGTTAGAGCCGCCGCCTTGCGTCCACGAGGCCGAGGGTTCAAAACTCACGGGGGCGTGTGTCTTATGCGAGTTTTTGCAAAAACCACCCGTCCAACCGTCAGACTTTTAACGTTATTTTTAGCACCTTCACAATCTCACGTCTGGTTCCTGGACAATGACCATATTCATCAAAATGAACATCTTAGCCAAGCAAGAGTCTATCGGAGCTATACAGCTCATGGAAGAGTGCATCATTAGGTCAGCAGATTGGTTGAGGGTGGAAGTGCCGAGGTTCCGTGGCTCAGCGGTTAGAGCCGCCGCCTTGCGACCACGAGGTCGAGGGTTCAAAGCTCACGGGGGCGTGTGACTTATGCGAGTTTTTGCAAAAACCACCCGGCCAACCGTCAGACTTTTAACGTTATTTTTAGCACCTTCACAACCTCACGTCTGGTTCCTGGACAATGACCATATGCATCAAAACGAACATCTTAGCCAAGCAAGAGTCTATCGGAGCTATACAGCTCATGGAAGAGTGCATCATTAGGTCAGCAGATTGGTTGCGGGTGGAAGTGCTGAGGTTCCGTGGCTCAGCGGTTAGAGCCGCCGCCTTGCGTCCACGAGGCCGAGGGTTCAAAACTCACGGGGGCGTGTGTCTTATGCGAGTTTTTGCAAAAACCACCGGTCCAACCGTCAGACTTTTAACGTTATTTTTAGCACCTTCACAACCTCACGTCAGGTTCCTGGACAATGATCATATGCATCAAAAAGAACATCTTAAACCCACGACAAACATTTGTCCTAACTATACAGGTCAGGGCAGCTCAAGGGATTAGCACGGGTAGCACGGTGGCTCAGCGGTTAGCTGCGCAGGCTTGCAGCGCCTTACAACGCTGGTGTCCTAGGTTCAAATCCCGCCATGAGCCGTAGGGAGCGCTCCTGCTAGTTGGTGCCTGGAAGCCATGATAAGGGGAATAGAATACCATGGGGCGCAGACTGAGAGTTAGGGTCAGCGGTATGGGTTGGGGATGTAAGGTAGGGGGTGAGTAGGCTGTAAAATAGGGTCATGTGTAGGGAGTCATTCAGGGACAGAATTGGGGGAAGTCTAGTGGTCATGTGTGTAAGATAGGGGACAGTTAGGGGGAGTAAGGATAGAATAGGGAGGGAGCTGTGCGGAGTAAGGGCAGAGTATGGGTGCACATGTTGAGATAAACAGGGGATGCAAAAGTAGCAGATGCAGGTTAGGACCGGGTGATGTCCAGAAGTTCCATTGCGATGACACCGAGTTCCATCGTGATGACACACGTTCCGTGAAGATGTCCCAGAGTTCCATCACGATGACACACGTTCCGTGATGATGTCCGGGAGTTCCACTGCGATGTCATCGAGTTCCGCTATGAGGTCCGGGAGTTCCATGGCGATGATGCACGTTCCGTGACGAGGTCTGGGGGTTCCACTGCGATGTCATCGAGTTCTGTGATGAGGTCCAGGAGTTCCATCGCGATGATGTCCGAGAGTTCCACTGCGATGTCACCGAGTTCCGCGATGATGTCGGGGAGTTCCATCGCGATGACACACGTTCCGTGAAGTTGTCCAGGAGTTCCACGATGAGGTCCCGGAATTCCATCGCAATGACACACATTCCGTGATGAGGTCCAGGGGTTCCAGCACGATGACGCACGTTCCGTGATGGGGTCCAGGAGTTCCATGGCGATGACGCACGTTGCGTGATGGGGTCCCAGGAGTTCCATGGCGATGATGCACGTTCCGTGACGATGTCCGGGGGTTCCACTGCAATGTCATCGAGTTCCGTGATGAGGTCCGGGAGTTCCATTGCGATGACGCACGTTCCGTGATGAGGTCCGGGAGTTCCATTGCGATGACGCACGTTCCGTGAGGAGGTCCGGGAGTTCCATTGCGATGACGCACGTTCCGTCATGATGTCCGGGAGTTCCGCTGCGATGTCACACTTTCCTTTCCCCCCTATTTTACTTATTGCTCCCCTCTTATCTCGCAGCTTGTTCTCACTCAGACTGGGCCCTACAGCCTCCATCCAATGGGTTATTCATTTACTCAGCACGCTCCCCACGGCCCTTGATGGGATTTGAACTCAGGACCTCAGCGTCTCAAAGCGAGCTGCTAACCGCTGCGCCACCGCACTCGCTGACTGATCTACTGGTCAAGACCATATACATTCCCAAAAAATCCTAGACAAGCAAGAATCTATCAAAGCTATACAGCTCATGGAAGAGTGCATCATTTGGTCAGCAGATTGGTTAAGGCTAGACATGTGGTGGTTCCGTGGATCAGTGGTTAGAGCTGCGGCCTTGCGACCATGGGGTCGAGAGTTCAAAACCCCTCAGGGCTTGTGACTTACTCGAGTTTTTGCACAAACCACCCATCAAACTTTTAACGTTATTTTTAGCACCTTCACAACCTCACGTCTGGTTCCTGGACAATGACCATATGCATCAAAACGAACATCTTAGCCAAGCAAGAGTCTATCGGAGCTATACAGCTCATGGAAGAGTGCATCATTAGGTCAGCAGATTGGTTGAGGGTGGACGTGCCGAGGTTCCGTGCCTCAGCGGTTAGAGCCGCCGCCTTGCGACCACGAGGCCGAGGGTTCAAAACTCACGGGGGCGTGTGTCTTGTGCGAGTTTTTTGCAAAAACCACCCGTCCAACCGTCAGACTTTTAACGTTATTTTTAGCACCTTCACAATCTCACGTCTGGTTCCTGGACAATGACCATATTCATCAAAACGAACATCTTAGCCAAGCAAGAGTCTATCGGAGCTATACAGCTCATGGAAGAGTGCATCATTAGGTCAGCAGATTGGTTGCGGGTGGAAGTGCCGAGGTTCCGTGGCTCAGCGGTTAGAGCCGCCGCCTTGCGTTCACGAGGCCGAGGGTTCAAAGCTCACGGGGGCGTGTGTCTTATGCGAGTTTTTGCAAAAACCACCCGTCCAACCGTCAGACTTTTAACGTTATTTTTAGCACCTTCACAATCTCACGTCAGGTTCCTGGACAATGACCATATTCATCAAAACGAACATCTTAGCCAAGCAAGAGTCTATCGGAGCTATACAGCTCATGGAAGAGTGCATCATTAGGTCAGCAGATTGGTTGAGGGTGGAAGTGCCGAGGTTCCGTGGCTCAGCGGTTAGAGCCGCCGCCTTGCGACCACGAGGTCGAGGGTTCAAAGCTCACGGGGGCGTGAGACTTATGCGAGTTTTTGCAAAAACCACCCGGCCAACCGTCAGACTTTTAACGTTATTTTTAGCACCTTCACAAACTCACGTCTGGTTCCTGGACAATGACCATATGCATCAAAACGAACATCTTAGCCAAGCAAGAGTCTATCGGAGCTATACAGCTCATGGAAGAGTGCATCATTAGGTCAGCAGATTGGTAGAGGGTGGAAGTGCTGAGGTTCCGTGGCTCAGCGGTTAGAGCCGCCGCCTTGCGTCCACGAGGCCGAGGGTTCAAAACTCACGGGGGCGTGTGTCTTATGCGAGTTTTTGCAAAAACCACCCGTCCAACCGTCAGACTTTTAACGTTATTTTTAGCACCTTCACAATCTCACGTCTGGTTCCTGGACAATGACCATATTCATCAAAATGAACATCTTAGCCGAGCAAGAGTCTATCGGAGCTATACAGCTCATGGAAGAGTGCATCATTAGGTCAGCAGATTGGTTGAGGGTGGAAGTGCCGAGGTTCCGTGGCTCAGCGGTTAGAGCCGCCGCCTTGCGACCACGAGGTCGAGGGTTCAAAGCTCACGGGGGCGTGTGACTTATGCGAGTTTTTGCAAAAACCACCCGGCCAACCGTCAGACTTTTAACGTTATTTTTAGCACCTTCACAACCTCACGTCTGGTTCCTGGACAATGACCATATGCATCAAAACGAACATCTTAGCCAAGCAAGAGTCTATCGGAGCTATACAGCTCATGGAAGAGTGCATCATTAGGTCAGCAGATTGGTTGCGGGTGGAAGTGCTGAGGTTCCGTGGCTCAGCGGTTAGAGCCGCCGCCTTGCGTCCACGAGGCCGAGGGTTCAAAACTCACGGGGGCGTGTGTCTTATGCGAGTTTTTGCAAAAACCACCGGTCCAACCGTCAGACTTTTAACGTTATTTTTAGCACCTTCACAATCTCACGTCTGGTTCCTGGACAATGACCATATTCATCAAAACGAACATCTTAGCCAAGCAAGAGTCTATCGGAGCTATACAGCTCATGGAAGAGTGCATCATTAGGTCAGCAGATTGGTTGCGGGTGGAAGTGCCGAGGTTCCGTGGCTCAGCGGTTAGAGCCGCCGCCTTGCGTTCACGAGGCCGAGGGTTCAAAGCTCACGGGGGCGTGTGTCTTATGCGAGTTTTTGCAAAAACCACCCGTCCAACCGTCAGACTTTTAACGTTATTTTTAGCACCTTCACAATCTCACGTCAGGTTCCTGGACAATGACCATATTCATCAAAACGAACATCTTAGCCAAGCAAGAGTCTATCGGAGCTATACAGCTCATGGAAGAGTGCATCATTAGGTCAGCAGATTGGTTGAGGGTGGAAGTGCCGAGGTTCCGTGGCTCAGCGGTTAGAGCCGCCGCCTTGCGACCACGAGGTCGAGGGTTCAAAGCTCACGGGGGCGTGAGACTTATGCGAGTTTTTGCAAAAACCACCCGGCCAACCGTCAGACTTTTAACGTTATTTTTAGCACCTTCACAACCTCACGTCTGGTTCCTGGACAATGACCATATGCATCAAAACGAACATCTTAGCCAAGCAAGAGTCTATCGGAGCTATACAGCTCATGGAAGAGTGCATCATTAGGTCAGCAGATTGGTAGAGGGTGGACGTGCCGAGGTTCCGTGGCTCAGCGGTTAGAGCCGCCGCCTTGCGTCCACGAGGCCGAGGGTTCAAAACTCACGGGGGCGTGTGTCTTATGCGAGTTTTTGCAAAAACCACCCGTCCAACCGTCAGACTTTTAACGTTATTTTTAGCACCTTCACAATCTCACGTCTGGTTCCTGGACAATGACCATATTCATCAAAATGAACATCTTAGCCAAGCAAGAGTCTATCGGAGCTATACAGCTCATGGAAGAGTGCATCATTAGGTCAGCAGATTGGTTGAGGGTGGAAGTGCCGAGGTTCCGTGGCTCAGCGGTTAGAGCCGCCGCCTTGCGTTCACGAGGCCGAGGGTTCAAAGCTCACGGGGGCGTGTGACTTATGCGAGTTTTTGCAAAAACCACCCGGCCAACCGTCAGACTTTTAACGTTATTTTTAGCACCTTCACAACCTCACGTCTGGTTCCTGGACAATGACCATATGCATCAAAACGAACATCTTAGCCAAGCAAGAGTCTATCGGAGCTATACAGCTCATGGAAGAGTGCATCATTAGGTCAGCAGATTGGTTGCGGGTGGAAGTGCTGAGGTTCCGTGGCTCAGCGGTTAGAGCCGCCGCCTTGCGTCCACGAGGCCGAGGGTTCAAAACTCACGGGGGCGTGTGTCTTATGCGAGTTTTTGCAAAAACCACCGGTCCAACCGTCAGACTTTTAACGTTATTTTTAGCACCTTCACAACCTCACGTCAGGTTCCTGGACAATGATCATATGCATCAAAAAGAACATCTTAAACCCACGACAAACATTTGTCCTAACTATACAGGTCAGGGCAGCTCAAGGGATTAGCACGGGTAGCACGGTGGCTCAGCGGTTAGCTGCGCAGGCTTGCAGCGCCTTACAACGCTGGTGTCCTAGGTTCAAATCCCGCCATGAGCCGTAGGGAGCGCTCCTGCTAGTTGGTGCCTGGAAGCCATGATAAGGGGAATAGAATACCATGGGGCGCAGACTGAGAGTTAGGGTCAGCGGTATGGGTTGGGGATGTAAGGTAGGGGGTGAGTAGGCTGTAAAATAGGGTCATGTGTAGGGAGTCATTCAGGGACAGAATTGGGGGAAGTCTAGTGGTCATGTGTGTAAGATAGGGGACAGTTAGGGGGAGTAAGGATAGAATAGGGAGGGAGCTGTGCGGAGTAAGGGCAGAGTATGGGTGCACATGTTGAGATAAACAGGGGATGCAAAAGTAGCAGATGCAGGTTAGGACCGGGTGATGTCCAGAAGTTCCATTGCGATGACACCGAGTTCCATCGTGATGACACACGTTCCGTGAAGATGTCCCAGAGTTCCATCACGATGACACACGTTCCGTGATGATGTCCGGGAGTTCCGCTATGAGGTCCGGGAGTTCCATGGCGATGATGCACGTTCCGTGACGAGGTCTGGGGGTTCCACTGCGATGTCATCGAGTTCTGTGATGAGGTCCAGGAGTTCCATCGCGATGATGTCCGAGAGTTCCACTGCGATGTCACCGAGTTCCGCGATGATGTCGGGGAGTTCCATCGCGATGACACACGTTCCGTGAAGTTGTCCAGGAGTTCCACGATGAGGTCCCGGAATTCCATCGCAATGACACACATTCCGTGATGAGGTCCAGGGGTTCCAGCACGATGACGCACGTTCCGTGATGGGGTCCAGGAGTTCCATGGCGATGACGCACGTTGCGTGATGGGGTCCCAGGAGTTCCATGGCGATGATGCACGTTCCGTGACGATGTCCGGGGGTTCCACTGCAATGTCATCGAGTTCCGTGATGAGGTCCGGGAGTTCCATTGCGATGACGCACGTTCCGTGATGAGGTCCGGGAGTTCCATTGCGATGACGCACGTTCCGTGAGGAGGTCCGGGAGTTCCATTGCGATGACGCACGTTCCGTCATGATGTCCGGGAGTTCCGCTGCGATGTCACACTTTCCTTTCCCCCCTATTTTACTTATTGCTCCCCTCTTATCTCGCAGCTTGTTCTCACTCAGACTGGGCCCTACAGCCTCCATCCAATGGGTTATTCATTTACTCAGCACGCTCCCCACGGCCCTTGATGGGATTTGAACTCAGGACCTCAGCGTCTCAAAGCGAGCTGCTAACCGCTGCGCCACCGCACTCGCTGACTGATCTACTGGTCAAGACCATATACATTCCCAAAAAATCCTAGACAAGCAAGAATCTATCAAAGCTATACAGCTCATGGAAGAGTGCATCATTTGGTCAGCAGATTGGTTAAGGCTAGACATGTGGTGGTTCCGTGGATCAGTGGTTAGAGCTGCGGCCTTGCGACCATGGGGTCGAGAGTTCAAAACCCCTCAGGGCTTGTGACTTACTCGAGTTTTTGCACAAACCACCCATCAAACTTTTAACGTTATTTTTAGCACCTTCACAACCTCACGTCTGGTTCCTGGACAATGACCATATGCATCAAAACGAACATCTTAGCCAAGCAAGAGTCTATCGGAGCTATACAGCTCATGGAAGAGTGCATCATTAGGTCAGCAGATTGGTTGAGGGTGGACGTGCCGAGGTTCCGTGCCTCAGCGGTTAGAGCCGCCGCCTTGCGACCACGAGGCCGAGGGTTCAAAACTCACGGGGGCGTGTGTCTTGTGCGAGTTTTTTGCAAAAACCACCCGTCCAACCGTCAGACTTTTAACGTTATTTTTAGCACCTTCACAATCTCACGTCTGGTTCCTGGACAATGACCATATTCATCAAAACGAACATCTTAGCCAAGCAAGAGTCTATCGGAGCTATACAGCTCATGGAAGAGTGCATCATTAGGTCAGCAGATTGGTTGCGGGTGGAAGTGCCGAGGTTCCGTGGCTCAGCGGTTAGAGCCGCCGCCTTGCGTTCACGAGGCCGAGGGTTCAAAGCTCACGGGGGCGTGTGTCTTATGCGAGTTTTTGCAAAAACCACCCGTCCAACCGTCAGACTTTTAACGTTATTTTTAGCACCTTCACAATCTCACGTCAGGTTCCTGGACAATGACCATATTCATCAAAACGAACATCTTAGCCAAGCAAGAGTCTATCGGAGCTATACAGCTCATGGAAGAGTGCATCATTAGGTCAGCAGATTGGTTGAGGGTGGAAGTGCCGAGGTTCCGTGGCTCAGCGGTTAGAGCCGCCGCCTTGCGACCACGAGGTCGAGGGTTCAAAGCTCACGGGGGCGTGAGACTTATGCGAGTTTTTGCAAAAACCACCCGGCCAACCGTCAGACTTTTAACGTTATTTTTAGCACCTTCACAACCTCACGTCTGGTTCCTGGACAATGACCATATGCATCAAAACGAACATCTTAGCCAAGCAAGAGTCTATCGGAGCTATACAGCTCATGGAAGAGTGCATCATTAGGTCAGCAGATTGGTAGAGGGTGGAAGTGCTGAGGTTCCGTGGCTCAGCGGTTAGAGCCGCCGCCTTGCGTCCACGAGGCCGAGGGTTCAAAACTCACGGGGGCGTGTGTCTTATGCGAGTTTTTGCAAAAACCACCCGTCCAACCGTCAGACTTTTAACGTTATTTTTAGCACCTTCACAATCTCACGTCTGGTTCCTGGACAATGACCATATTCATCAAAATGAACATCTTAGCCAAGCAAGAGTCTATCGGAGCTATACAGCTCATGGAAGAGTGCATCATTAGGTCAGCAGATTGGTTGAGGGTGGAAGTGCCGAGGTTCCGTGGCTCAGCGGTTAGAGCCGCCGCCTTGCGACCACGAGGTCGAGGGTTCAAAGCTCACGGGGGCGTGTGACTTATGCGAGTTTTTGCAAAAACCACCCGGCCAACCGTCAGACTTTTAACGTTATTTTTAGCACCTTCACAACCTCACGTCTGGTTCCTGGACAATGACCATATGCATCAAAACGAACATCTTAGCCAAGCAAGAGTCTATCGGAGCTATACAGCTCATGGAAGAGTGCATCATTAGGTCAGCAGATTGGTTGCGGGTGGAAGTGCTGAGGTTCCGTGGCTCAGCGGTTAGAGCCGCCGCCTTGCGTCCACGAGGCCGAGGGTTCAAAACTCACGGGGGCGTGTGTCTTATGCGAGTTTTTGCAAAAACCACCGGTCCAACCGTCAGACTTTTAACGTTATTTTTAGCACCTTCACAACCTCACGTCAGGTTCCTGGACAATGATCATATGCATCAAAAAGAACATCTTAAACCCACGACAAACATTTGTCCTAACTATACAGGTCAGGGCAGCTCAAGGGATTAGCACGGGTAGCACGGTGGCTCAGCGGTTAGCTGCGCAGGCTTGCAGCGCCTTACAACGCTGGTGTCCTAGGTTCAAATCCCGCCATGAGCCGTAGGGAGCGCTCCTGCTAGTTGGTGCCTGGAAGCCATGATAAGGGGAATAGAATACCATGGGGCGCAGACTGAGAGTTAGGGTCAGCGGTATGGGTTGGGGATGTAAGGTAGGGGGTGAGTAGGCTGTAAAATAGGGTCATGTGTAGGGAGTCATTCAGGGACAGAATTGGGGGAAGTCTAGTGGTCATGTGTGTAAGATAGGGGACAGTTAGGGGGAGTAAGGATAGAATAGGGAGGGAGCTGTGCAGAGTATGGGTGCACATGTTGAGATAAACAGGGGATGCAAAAGTAGCAGATGCAGGTTAGGACCGGGTGATGTCCAGAAGTTCCATTGCGATGACACCGAGTTCCATCGTGATGACACACGTTCCGTGAAGATGTCCCAGAGTTCCATCACGATGACACACGTTCCGTGATGATGTCCGGGAGTTCCACTGCGATGTCATCGAGTTCCGCTATGAGGTCCGGGAGTTCCATGGCGATGATGCACGTTCCGTGACGAGGTCTGGGGGTTCCACTGCGATGTCATCGAGTTCTGTGATGAGGTCCAGGAGTTCCATCGCGATGATGTCCGAGAGTTCCACTGCGATGTCACCGAGTTCCGCGATGATGTCGGGGAGTTCCATCGCGATGACACACGTTCCGTGAAGTTGTCCAGGAGTTCCACGATGAGGTCCCGGAATTCCATCGCAATGACACACATTCCGTGATGAGGTCCAGGGGTTCCAGCACGATGACGCACGTTCCGTGATGGGGTCCAGGAGTTCCATGGCGATGACGCACGTTGCGTGATGGGGTCCCAGGAGTTCCATGGCGATGATGCACGTTCCGTGACGATGTCCGGGGGTTCCACTGCAATGTCATCGAGTTCCGTGATGAGGTCCGGGAGTTCCATTGCGATGACGCACGTTCCGTGATGAGGTCCGGGAGTTCCATTGCGATGACGCACGTTCCGTGAGGAGGTCCGGGAGTTCCATTGCGATGACGCACGTTCCGTCATGATGTCCGGGAGTTCCGCTGCGATGTCACACTTTCCTTTCCCCCCTATTTTACTTATTGCTCCCCTCTTATCTCGCAGCTTGTTCTCACTCAGACTGGGCCCTACAGCCTCCATCCAATGGGTTATTCATTTACTCAGCACGCTCCCCACGGCCCTTGATGGGATTTGAACTCAGGACCTCAGCGTCTCAAAGCGAGCTGCTAACCGCTGCGCCACCGCACTCGCTGACTGATCTACTGGTCAAGACCATATACATTCCCAAAAAATCCTAGACAAGCAAGAATCTATCAAAGCTATACAGCTCATGGAAGAGTGCATCATTTGGTCAGCAGATTGGTTAAGGCTAGACATGTGGTGGTTCCGTGGATCAGTGGTTAGAGCTGCGGCCTTGCGACCATGGGGTCGAGAGTTCAAAACCCCTCAGGGCTTGTGACTTACTCGAGTTTTTGCACAAACCACCCATCAAACTTTTAACGTTATTTTTAGCACCTTCACAACCTCACGTCTGGTTCCTGGACAATGACCATATGCATCAAAACGAACATCTTAGCCAAGCAAGAGTCTATCGGAGCTATACAGCTCATGGAAGAGTGCATCATTAGGTCAGCAGATTGGTTGAGGGTGGACGTGCCGAGGTTCCGTGCCTCAGCGGTTAGAGCCGCCGCCTTGCGACCACGAGGCCGAGGGTTCAAAACTCACGGGGGCGTGTGTCTTGTGCGAGTTTTTTGCAAAAACCACCCGTCCAACCGTCAGACTTTTAACGTTATTTTTAGCACCTTCACAATCTCACGTCTGGTTCCTGGACAATGACCATATTCATCAAAACGAACATCTTAGCCAAGCAAGAGTCTATCGGAGCTATACAGCTCATGGAAGAGTGCATCATTAGGTCAGCAGATTGGTTGCGGGTGGAAGTGCCGAGGTTCCGTGGCTCAGCGGTTAGAGCCGCCGCCTTGCGTTCACGAGGCCGAGGGTTCAAAGCTCACGGGGGCGTGTGTCTTATGCGAGTTTTTGCAAAAACCACCCGTCCAACCGTCAGACTTTTAACGTTATTTTTAGCACCTTCACAATCTCACGTCAGGTTCCTGGACAATGACCATATTCATCAAAACGAACATCTTAGCCAAGCAAGAGTCTATCGGAGCTATACAGCTCATGGAAGAGTGCATCATTAGGTCAGCAGATTGGTTGAGGGTGGAAGTGCCGAGGTTCCGTGGCTCAGCGGTTAGAGCCGCCGCCTTGCGACCACGAGGTCGAGGGTTCAAAGCTCACGGGGGCGTGAGACTTATGCGAGTTTTTGCAAAAACCACCCGGCCAACCGTCAGACTTTTAACGTTATTTTTAGCACCTTCACAACCTCACGTCTGGTTCCTGGACAATGACCATATGCATCAAAACGAACATCTTAGCCAAGCAAGAGTCTATCGGAGCTATACAGCTCATGGAAGAGTGCATCATTAGGTCAGCAGATTGGTAGAGGGTGGAAGTGCTGAGGTTCCGTGGCTCAGCGGTTAGAGCCGCCGCCTTGCGTCCACGAGGCCGAGGGTTCAAAACTCACGGGGGCGTGTGTCTTATGCGAGTTTTTGCAAAAACCACCCGTCCAACCGTCAGACTTTTAACGTTATTTTTAGCACCTTCACAATCTCACGTCTGGTTCCTGGACAATGACCATATTCATCAAAATGAACATCTTAGCCAAGCAAGAGTCTATCGGAGCTATACAGCTCATGGAAGAGTGCATCATTAGGTCAGCAGATTGGTTGAGGGTGGAAGTGCCGAGGTTCCGTGGCTCAGCGGTTAGAGCCGCCGCCTTGCGACCACGAGGTCGAGGGTTCAAAGCTCACGGGGGCGTGTGACTTATGCGAGTTTTTGCAAAAACCACCCGGCCAACCGTCAGACTTTTAACGTTATTTTTAGCACCTTCACAACCTCACGTCTGGTTCCTGGACAATGACCATATGCATCAAAACGAACATCTTAGCCAAGCAAGAGTCTATCGGAGCTATACAGCTCATGGAAGAGTGCATCATTAGGTCAGCAGATTGGTTGCGGGTGGAAGTGCTGAGGTTCCGTGGCTCAGCGGTTAGAGCCGCCGCCTTGCGTCCACGAGGCCGAGGGTTCAAAACTCACGGGGGCGTGTGTCTTATGCGAGTTTTTGCAAAAACCACCGGTCCAACCGTCAGACTTTTAACGTTATTTTTAGCACCTTCACAACCTCACGTCAGGTTCCTGGACAATGATCATATGCATCAAAAAGAACATCTTAAACCCACGACAAACATTTGTCCTAACTATACAGGTCAGGGCAGCTCAAGGGATTAGCACGGGTAGCACGGTGGCTCAGCGGTTAGCTGCGCAGGCTTGCAGCGCCTTACAACGCTGGTGTCCTAGGTTCAAATCCCGCCATGAGCCGTAGGGAGCGCTCCTGCTAGTTGGTGCCTGGAAGCCATGATAAGGGGAATAGAATACCATGGGGCGCAGACTGAGAGTTAGGGTCAGCGGTATGGGTTGGGGATGTAAGGTAGGGGGTGAGTAGGCTGTAAAATAGGGTCATGTGTAGGGAGTCATTCAGGGACAGAATTGGGGGAAGTCTAGTGGTCATGTGTGTAAGATAGGGGACAGTTAGGGGGAGTAAGGATAGAATAGGGAGGGAGCTGTGCGGAGTAAGGGCAGAGTATGGGTGCACATGTTGAGATAAACAGGGGATGCAAAAGTAGCAGATGCAGGTTAGGACCGGGTGATGTCCAGAAGTTCCATTGCGATGACACGATGACACCGAGTTCCATCGTGATGACACACGTTCCGTGAAGATGTCCCAGAGTTCCATCACGATGACACACGTTCCGTGATGATGTCCGGGAGTTCCACTGCGATGTCATCGAGTTCCGCTATGAGGTCCGGGAGTTCCATGGCGATGATGCACGTTCCGTGACGAGGTCTGGGGGTTCCACTGCGATGTCATCGAGTTCTGTGATGAGGTCCAGGAGTTCCATCGCGATGATGTCCGAGAGTTCCACTGCGATGTCACCGAGTTCCGCGATGATGTCGGGGAGTTCCATCGCGATGACACACGTTCCGTGAAGTTGTCCAGGAGTTCCACGATGAGGTCCCGGAATTCCATCGCAATGACACACATTCCGTGATGAGGTCCAGGGGTTCCAGCACGATGACGCACGTTCCGTGATGGGGTCCAGGAGTTCCATGGCGATGACGCACGTTGCGTGATGGGGTCCCAGGAGTTCCATGGCGATGATGCACGTTCCGTGACGATGTCCGGGGGTTCCACTGCAATGTCATCGAGTTCCGTGATGAGGTCCGGGAGTTCCATTGCGATGACGCACGTTCCGTGATGAGGTCCGGGAGTTCCATTGCGATGACGCACGTTCCGTGAGGAGGTCCGGGAGTTCCATTGCGATGACGCACGTTCCGTCATGATGTCCGGGAGTTCCGCTGCGATGTCACACTTTCCTTTCCCCCCTATTTTACTTATTGCTCCCCTCTTATCTCGCAGCTTGTTCTCACTCAGACTGGGCCCTACAGCCTCCATCCAATGGGTTATTCATTTACTCAGCACGCTCCCCACGGCCCTTGATGGGATTTGAACTCAGGACCTCAGCGTCTCAAAGCGAGCTGCTAACCGCTGCGCCACCGCACTCGCTGACTGATCTACTGGTCAAGACCATATACATTCCCAAAAAATCCTAGACAAGCAAGAATCTATCAAAGCTATACAGCTCATGGAAGAGTGCATCATTTGGTCAGCAGATTGGTTAAGGCTAGACATGTGGTGGTTCCGTGGATCAGTGGTTAGAGCTGCGGCCTTGCGACCATGGGGTCGAGAGTTCAAAACCCCTCAGGGCTTGTGACTTACTCGAGTTTTTGCACAAACCACCCATCAAACTTTTAACGTTATTTTTAGCACCTTCACAACCTCACGTCTGGTTCCTGGACAATGACCATATGCATCAAAACGAACATCTTAGCCAAGCAAGAGTCTATCGGAGCTATACAGCTCATGGAAGAGTGCATCATTAGGTCAGCAGATTGGTTGAGGGTGGACGTGCCGAGGTTCCGTGCCTCAGCGGTTAGAGCCGCCGCCTTGCGACCACGAGGCCGAGGGTTCAAAACTCACGGGGGCGTGTGTCTTGTGCGAGTTTTTTGCAAAAACCACCCGTCCAACCGTCAGACTTTTAACGTTATTTTTAGCACCTTCACAATCTCACGTCTGGTTCCTGGACAATGACCATATTCATCAAAACGAACATCTTAGCCAAGCAAGAGTCTATCGGAGCTATACAGCTCATGGAAGAGTGCATCATTAGGTCAGCAGATTGGTTGCGGGTGGAAGTGCCGAGGTTCCGTGGCTCAGCGGTTAGAGCCGCCGCCTTGCGTTCACGAGGCCGAGGGTTCAAAGCTCACGGGGGCGTGTGTCTTATGCGAGTTTTTGCAAAAACCACCCGTCCAACCGTCAGACTTTTAACGTTATTTTTAGCACCTTCACAATCTCACGTCAGGTTCCTGGACAATGACCATATTCATCAAAACGAACATCTTAGCCAAGCAAGAGTCTATCGGAGCTATACAGCTCATGGAAGAGTGCATCATTAGGTCAGCAGATTGGTTGAGGGTGGAAGTGCCGAGGTTCCGTGGCTCAGCGGTTAGAGCCGCCGCCTTGCGACCACGAGGTCGAGGGTTCAAAGCTCACGGGGGCGTGAGACTTATGCGAGTTTTTGCAAAAACCACCCGGCCAACCGTCAGACTTTTAACGTTATTTTTAGCACCTTCACAACCTCACGTCTGGTTCCTGGACAATGACCATATGCATCAAAACGAACATCTTAGCCAAGCAAGAGTCTATCGGAGCTATACAGCTCATGGAAGAGTGCATCATTAGGTCAGCAGATTGGTAGAGGGTGGAAGTGCTGAGGTTCCGTGGCTCAGCGGTTAGAGCCGCCGCCTTGCGTCCACGAGGCCGAGGGTTCAAAACTCACGGGGGCGTGTGTCTTATGCGAGTTTTTGCAAAAACCACCCGTCCAACCGTCAGACTTTTAACGTTATTTTTAGCACCTTCACAATCTCACGTCTGGTTCCTGGACAATGACCATATTCATCAAAATGAACATCTTAGCCAAGCAAGAGTCTATCGGAGCTATACAGCTCATGGAAGAGTGCATCATTAGGTCAGCAGATTGGTTGAGGGTGGAAGTGCCGAGGTTCCGTGGCTCAGCGGTTAGAGCCGCCGCCTTGCGACCACGAGGTCGAGGGTTCAAAGCTCACGGGGGCGTGTGACTTATGCGAGTTTTTGCAAAAACCACCCGGCCAACCGTCAGACTTTTAACGTTATTTTTAGCACCTTCACAACCTCACGTCTGGTTCCTGGACAATGACCATATGCATCAAAACGAACATCTTAGCCAAGCAAGAGTCTATCGGAGCTATACAGCTCATGGAAGAGTGCATCATTAGGTCAGCAGATTGGTTGCGGGTGGAAGTGCTGAGGTTCCGTGGCTCAGCGGTTAGAGCCGCCGCCTTGCGTCCACGAGGCCGAGGGTTCAAAACTCACGGGGGCGTGTGTCTTATGCGAGTTTTTGCAAAAACCACCGGTCCAACCGTCAGACTTTTAACGTTATTTTTAGCACCTTCACAACCTCACGTCAGGTTCCTGGACAATGATCATATGCATCAAAAAGAACATCTTAAACCCACGACAAACATTTGTCCTAACTATACAGGTCAGGGCAGCTCAAGGGATTAGCACGGGTAGCACGGTGGCTCAGCGGTTAGCTGCGCAGGCTTGCAGCGCCTTACAACGCTGGTGTCCTAGGTTCAAATCCCGCCATGAGCCGTAGGGAGCGCTCCTGCTAGTTGGTGCCTGGAAGCCATGATAAGGGGAATAGAATACCATGGGGCGCAGACTGAGAGTTAGGGTCAGCGGTATGGGTTGGGGATGTAAGGTAGGGGGTGAGTAGGCTGTAAAATAGGGTCATGTGTAGGGAGTCATTCAGGGACAGAATTGGGGGAAGTCTAGTGGTCATGTGTGTAAGATAGGGGACAGTTAGGGGGAGTAAGGATAGAATAGGGAGGGAGCTGTGCGGAGTAAGGGCAGAGTATGGGTGCACATGTTGAGATAAACAGGGGATGCAAAAGTAGCAGATGCAGGTTAGGACCGGGTGATGTCCAGAAGTTCCATTGCGATGACACCGAGTTCCATCACGATGACACACGTTCCGTGATGATGTCCGGGAGTTCCACTGCGATGTCATCGAGTTCCGCTATGAGGTCCGGGAGTTCCATGGCGATGATGCACGTTCCGTGACGAGGTCTGGGGGTTCCACTGCGATGTCATCGAGTTCTGTGATGAGGTCCAGGAGTTCCATCGCGATGATGTCCGAGAGTTCCACTGCGATGTCACCGAGTTCCGCGATGATGTCGGGGAGTTCCATCGCGATGACACACGTTCCGTGAAGTTGTCCAGGAGTTCCACGATGAGGTCCCGGAATTCCATCGCAATGACACACATTCCGTGATGAGGTCCAGGGGTTCCAGCACGATGACGCACGTTCCGTGATGGGGTCCAGGAGTTCCATGGCGATGACGCACGTTGCGTGATGGGGTCCCAGGAGTTCCATGGCGATGATGCACGTTCCGTGACGATGTCCGGGGGTTCCACTGCAATGTCATCGAGTTCCGTGATGAGGTCCGGGAGTTCCATTGCGATGACGCACGTTCCGTGATGAGGTCCGGGAGTTCCATTGCGATGACGCACGTTCCGTGAGGAGGTCCGGGAGTTCCATTGCGATGACGCACGTTCCGTCATGATGTCCGGGAGTTCCGCTGCGATGTCACACTTTCCTTTCCCCCCTATTTTACTTATTGCTCCCCTCTTATCTCGCAGCTTGTTCTCACTCAGACTGGGCCCTACAGCCTCCATCCAATGGGTTATTCATTTACTCAGCACGCTCCCCACGGCCCTTGATGGGATTTGAACTCAGGACCTCAGCGTCTCAAAGCGAGCTGCTAACCGCTGCGCCACCGCACTCGCTGACTGATCTACTGGTCAAGACCATATACATTCCCAAAAAATCCTAGACAAGCAAGAATCTATCAAAGCTATACAGCTCATGGAAGAGTGCATCATTTGGTCAGCAGATTGGTTAAGGCTAGACATGTGGTGGTTCCGTGGATCAGTGGTTAGAGCTGCGGCCTTGCGACCATGGGGTCGAGAGTTCAAAACCCCTCAGGGCTTGTGACTTACTCGAGTTTTTGCACAAACCACCCATCAAACTTTTAACGTTATTTTTAGCACCTTCACAACCTCACGTCTGGTTCCTGGACAATGACCATATGCATCAAAACGAACATCTTAGCCAAGCAAGAGTCTATCGGAGCTATACAGCTCATGGAAGAGTGCATCATTAGGTCAGCAGATTGGTTGAGGGTGGACGTGCCGAGGTTCCGTGCCTCAGCGGTTAGAGCCGCCGCCTTGCGACCACGAGGCCGAGGGTTCAAAACTCACGGGGGCGTGTGTCTTGTGCGAGTTTTTTGCAAAAACCACCCGTCCAACCGTCAGACTTTTAACGTTATTTTTAGCACCTTCACAATCTCACGTCTGGTTCCTGGACAATGACCATATTCATCAAAACGAACATCTTAGCCAAGCAAGAGTCTATCGGAGCTATACAGCTCATGGAAGAGTGCATCATTAGGTCAGCAGATTGGTTGCGGGTGGAAGTGCCGAGGTTCCGTGGCTCAGCGGTTAGAGCCGCCGCCTTGCGTTCACGAGGCCGAGGGTTCAAAGCTCACGGGGGCGTGTGTCTTATGCGAGTTTTTGCAAAAACCACCCGTCCAACCGTCAGACTTTTAACGTTATTTTTAGCACCTTCACAATCTCACGTCAGGTTCCTGGACAATGACCATATTCATCAAAACGAACATCTTAGCCAAGCAAGAGTCTATCGGAGCTATACAGCTCATGGAAGAGTGCATCATTAGGTCAGCAGATTGGTTGAGGGTGGAAGTGCCGAGGTTCCGTGGCTCAGCGGTTAGAGCCGCCGCCTTGCGACCACGAGGTCGAGGGTTCAAAGCTCACGGGGGCGTGAGACTTATGCGAGTTTTTGCAAAAACCACCCGGCCAACCGTCAGACTTTTAACGTTATTTTTAGCACCTTCACAACCTCACGTCTGGTTCCTGGACAATGACCATATGCATCAAAACGAACATCTTAGCCAAGCAAGAGTCTATCGGAGCTATACAGCTCATGGAAGAGTGCATCATTAGGTCAGCAGATTGGTAGAGGGTGGAAGTGCTGAGGTTCCGTGGCTCAGCGGTTAGAGCCGCCGCCTTGCGTCCACGAGGCCGAGGGTTCAAAACTCACGGGGGCGTGTGTCTTATGCGAGTTTTTGCAAAAACCACCCGTCCAACCGTCAGACTTTTAACGTTATTTTTAGCACCTTCACAATCTCACGTCTGGTTCCTGGACAATGACCATATTCATCAAAATGAACATCTTAGCCAAGCAAGAGTCTATCGGAGCTATACAGCTCATGGAAGAGTGCATCATTAGGTCAGCAGATTGGTTGAGGGTGGAAGTGCCGAGGTTCCGTGGCTCAGCGGTTAGAGCCGCCGCCTTGCGACCACGAGGTCGAGGGTTCAAAGCTCACGGGGGCGTGTGACTTATGCGAGTTTTTGCAAAAACCACCCGGCCAACCGTCAGACTTTTAACGTTATTTTTAGCACCTTCACAACCTCACGTCTGGTTCCTGGACAATGACCATATGCATCAAAACGAACATCTTAGCCAAGCAAGAGTCTATCGGAGCTATACAGCTCATGGAAGAGTGCATCATTAGGTCAGCAGATTGGTTGCGGGTGGAAGTGCTGAGGTTCCGTGGCTCAGCGGTTAGAGCCGCCGCCTTGCGTCCACGAGGCCGAGGGTTCAAAACTCACGGGGGCGTGTGTCTTATGCGAGTTTTTGCAAAAACCACCGGTCCAACCGTCAGACTTTTAACGTTATTTTTAGCACCTTCACAACCTCACGTCAGGTTCCTGGACAATGATCATATGCATCAAAAAGAACATCTTAAACCCACGACAAACATTTGTCCTAACTATACAGGTCAGGGCAGCTCAAGGGATTAGCACGGGTAGCACGGTGGCTCAGCGGTTAGCTGCGCAGGCTTGCAGCGCCTTACAACGCTGGTGTCCTAGGTTCAAATCCCGCCATGAGCCGTAGGGAGCGCTCCTGCTAGTTGGTGCCTGGAAGCCATGATAAGGGGAATAGAATACCATGGGGCGCAGACTGAGAGTTAGGGTCAGCGGTATGGGTTGGGGATGTAAGGTAGGGGGTGAGTAGGCTGTAAAATAGGGTCATGTGTAGGGAGTCATTCAGGGACAGAATTGGGGGAAGTCTAGTGGTCATGTGTGTAAGATAGGGGACAGTTAGGGGGAGTAAGGATAGAATAGGGAGGGAGCTGTGCGGAGTAAGGGCAGAGTATGGGTGCACATGTTGAGATAAACAGGGGATGCAAAAGTAGCAGATGCAGGTTAGGACCGGGTGATGTCCAGAAGTTCCATTGCGATGACACCGAGTTCCATCGTGATGACACACGTTCCGTGAAGATGTCCCAGAGTTCCATCACGATGACACACGTTCCGTGATGATGTCCGGGAGTTCCACTGCGATGTCATCGAGTTCCGCTATGAGGTCCGGGAGTTCCATGGCGATGATGCACGTTCCGTGACGAGGTCTGGGGGTTCCACTGCGATGTCATCGAGTTCTGTGATGAGGTCCAGGAGTTCCATCGCGATGATGTCCGAGAGTTCCACTGCGATGTCACCGAGTTCCGCGATGATGTCGGGGAGTTCCATCGCGATGACACACGTTCCGTGAAGTTGTCCAGGAGTTCCACGATGAGGTCCCGGAATTCCATCGCAATGACACACATTCCGTGATGAGGTCCAGGGGTTCCAGCACGATGACGCACGTTCCGTGATGGGGTCCAGGAGTTCCATGGCGATGACGCACGTTGCGTGATGGGGTCCCAGGAGTTCCATGGCGATGATGCACGTTCCGTGACGATGTCCGGGGGTTCCACTGCAATGTCATCGAGTTCCGTGATGAGGTCCGGGAGTTCCATTGCGATGACGCACGTTCCGTGATGAGGTCCGGGAGTTCCATTGCGATGACGCACGTTCCGTGAGGAGGTCCGGGAGTTCCATTGCGATGACGCACGTTCCGTCATGATGTCCGGGAGTTCCGCTGCGATGTCACACTTTCCTTTCCCCCCTATTTTACTTATTGCTCCCCTCTTATCTCGCAGCTTGTTCTCACTCAGACTGGGCCCTACAGCCTCCATCCAATGGGTTATTCATTTACTCAGCACGCTCCCCACGGCCCTTGATGGGATTTGAACTCAGGACCTCAGCGTCTCAAAGCGAGCTGCTAACCGCTGCGCCACCGCACTCGCTGACTGATCTACTGGTCAAGACCATATACATTCCCAAAAAATCCTAGACAAGCAAGAATCTATCAAAGCTATACAGCTCATGGAAGAGTGCATCATTTGGTCAGCAGATTGGTTAAGGCTAGACATGTGGTGGTTCCGTGGATCAGTGGTTAGAGCTGCGGCCTTGCGACCATGGGGTCGAGAGTTCAAAACCCCTCAGGGCTTGTGACTTACTCGAGTTTTTGCACAAACCACCCATCAAACTTTTAACGTTATTTTTAGCACCTTCACAACCTCACGTCTGGTTCCTGGACAATGACCATATGCATCAAAACGAACATCTTAGCCAAGCAAGAGTCTATCGGAGCTATACAGCTCATGGAAGAGTGCATCATTAGGTCAGCAGATTGGTTGAGGGTGGACGTGCCGAGGTTCCGTGCCTCAGCGGTTAGAGCCGCCGCCTTGCGACCACGAGGCCGAGGGTTCAAAACTCACGGGGGCGTGTGTCTTGTGCGAGTTTTTTGCAAAAACCACCCGTCCAACCGTCAGACTTTTAACGTTATTTTTAGCACCTTCACAATCTCACGTCTGGTTCCTGGACAATGACCATATTCATCAAAACGAACATCTTAGCCAAGCAAGAGTCTATCGGAGCTATACAGCTCATGGAAGAGTGCATCATTAGGTCAGCAGATTGGTTGCGGGTGGAAGTGCCGAGGTTCCGTGGCTCAGCGGTTAGAGCCGCCGCCTTGCGTTCACGAGGCCGAGGGTTCAAAGCTCACGGGGGCGTGTGTCTTATGCGAGTTTTTGCAAAAACCACCCGTCCAACCGTCAGACTTTTAACGTTATTTTTAGCACCTTCACAATCTCACGTCAGGTTCCTGGACAATGACCATATTCATCAAAACGAACATCTTAGCCAAGCAAGAGTCTATCGGAGCTATACAGCTCATGGAAGAGTGCATCATTAGGTCAGCAGATTGGTTGAGGGTGGAAGTGCCGAGGTTCCGTGGCTCAGCGGTTAGAGCCGCCGCCTTGCGACCACGAGGTCGAGGGTTCAAAGCTCACGGGGGCGTGAGACTTATGCGAGTTTTTGCAAAAACCACCCGGCCAACCGTCAGACTTTTAACGTTATTTTTAGCACCTTCACAACCTCACGTCTGGTTCCTGGACAATGACCATATGCATCAAAACGAACATCTTAGCCAAGCAAGAGTCTATCGGAGCTATACAGCTCATGGAAGAGTGCATCATTAGGTCAGCAGATTGGTAGAGGGTGGAAGTGCTGAGGTTCCGTGGCTCAGCGGTTAGAGCCGCCGCCTTGCGTCCACGAGGCCGAGGGTTCAAAACTCACGGGGGCGTGTGTCTTATGCGAGTTTTTGCAAAAACCACCCGTCCAACCGTCAGACTTTTAACGTTATTTTTAGCACCTTCACAATCTCACGTCTGGTTCCTGGACAATGACCATATTCATCAAAATGAACATCTTAGCCAAGCAAGAGTCTATCGGAGCTATACAGCTCATGGAAGAGTGCATCATTAGGTCAGCAGATTGGTTGAGGGTGGAAGTGCCGAGGTTCCGTGGCTCAGCGGTTAGAGCCGCCGCCTTGCGACCACGAGGTCGAGGGTTCAAAGCTCACGGGGGCGTGTGACTTATGCGAGTTTTTGCAAAAACCACCCGGCCAACCGTCAGACTTTTAACGTTATTTTTAGCACCTTCACAACCTCACGTCTGGTTCCTGGACAATGACCATATGCATCAAAACGAACATCTTAGCCAAGCAAGAGTCTATCGGAGCTATACAGCTCATGGAAGAGTGCATCATTAGGTCAGCAGATTGGTTGCGGGTGGAAGTGCTGAGGTTCCGTGGCTCAGCGGTTAGAGCCGCCGCCTTGCGTCCACGAGGCCGAGGGTTCAAAACTCACGGGGGCGTGTGTCTTATGCGAGTTTTTGCAAAAACCACCGGTCCAACCGTCAGACTTTTAACGTTATTTTTAGCACCTTCACAACCTCACGTCAGGTTCCTGGACAATGATCATATGCATCAAAAAGAACATCTTAAACCCACGACAAACATTTGTCCTAACTATACAGGTCAGGGCAGCTCAAGGGATTAGCACGGGTAGCACGGTGGCTCAGCGGTTAGCTGCGCAGGCTTGCAGCGCCTTACAACGCTGGTGTCCTAGGTTCAAATCCCGCCATGAGCCGTAGGGAGCGCTCCTGCTAGTTGGTGCCTGGAAGCCATGATAAGGGGAATAGAATACCATGGGGCGCAGACTGAGAGTTAGGGTCAGCGGTATGGGTTGGGGATGTAAGGTAGGGGGTGAGTAGGCTGTAAAATAGGGTCATGTGTAGGGAGTCATTCAGGGACAGAATTGGGGGAAGTCTAGTGGTCATGTGTGTAAGATAGGGGACAGTTAGGGGGAGTAAGGATAGAATAGGGAGGGAGCTGTGCGGAGTAAGGGCAGAGTATGGGTGCACATGTTGAGATAAACAGGGGATGCAAAAGTAGCAGATGCAGGTTAGGACCGGGTGATGTCCAGAAGTTCCATTGCGATGACACCGAGTTCCATCGTGATGACACACGTTCCGTGAAGATGTCCCAGAGTTCCATCACGATGACACACGTTCCGTGATGATGTCCGGGAGTTCCACTGCGATGTCATCGAGTTCCGCTATGAGGTCCGGGAGTTCCATGGCGATGATGCACGTTCCGTGACGAGGTCTGGGGGTTCCACTGCGATGTCATCGAGTTCTGTGATGAGGTCCAGGAGTTCCATCGCGATGATGTCCGAGAGTTCCACTGCGATGTCACCGAGTTCCGCGATGATGTCGGGGAGTTCCATCGCGATGACACACGTTCCGTGAAGTTGTCCAGGAGTTCCACGATGAGGTCCCGGAATTCCATCGCAATGACACACATTCCGTGATGAGGTCCAGGGGTTCCAGCACGATGACGCACGTTCCGTGATGGGGTCCAGGAGTTCCATGGCGATGACGCACGTTGCGTGATGGGGTCCCAGGAGTTCCATGGCGATGATGCACGTTCCGTGACGATGTCCGGGGGTTCCACTGCAATGTCATCGAGTTCCGTGATGAGGTCCGGGAGTTCCATTGCGATGACGCACGTTCCGTGATGAGGTCCGGGAGTTCCATTGCGATGACGCACGTTCCGTGAGGAGGTCCGGGAGTTCCATTGCGATGACGCACGTTCCGTCATGATGTCCGGGAGTTCCGCTGCGATGTCACACTTTCCTTTCCCCCCTATTTTACTTATTGCTCCCCTCTTATCTCGCAGCTTGTTCTCACTCAGACTGGGCCCTACAGCCTCCATCCAATGGGTTATTCATTTACTCAGCACGCTCCCCACGGCCCTTGATGGGATTTGAACTCAGGACCTCAGCGTCTCAAAGCGAGCTGCTAACCGCTGCGCCACCGCACTCGCTGACTGATCTACTGGTCAAGACCATATACATTCCCAAAAAATCCTAGACAAGCAAGAATCTATCAAAGCTATACAGCTCATGGAAGAGTGCATCATTTGGTCAGCAGATTGGTTAAGGCTAGACATGTGGTGGTTCCGTGGATCAGTGGTTAGAGCTGCGGCCTTGCGACCATGGGGTCGAGAGTTCAAAACCCCTCAGGGCTTGTGACTTACTCGAGTTTTTGCACAAACCACCCATCAAACTTTTAACGTTATTTTTAGCACCTTCACAACCTCACGTCTGGTTCCTGGACAATGACCATATGCATCAAAACGAACATCTTAGCCAAGCAAGAGTCTATCGGAGCTATACAGCTCATGGAAGAGTGCATCATTAGGTCAGCAGATTGGTTGAGGGTGGACGTGCCGAGGTTCCGTGCCTCAGCGGTTAGAGCCGCCGCCTTGCGACCACGAGGCCGAGGGTTCAAAACTCACGGGGGCGTGTGTCTTGTGCGAGTTTTTTGCAAAAACCACCCGTCCAACCGTCAGACTTTTAACGTTATTTTTAGCACCTTCACAATCTCACGTCTGGTTCCTGGACAATGACCATATTCATCAAAACGAACATCTTAGCCAAGCAAGAGTCTATCGGAGCTATACAGCTCATGGAAGAGTGCATCATTAGGTCAGCAGATTGGTTGCGGGTGGAAGTGCCGAGGTTCCGTGGCTCAGCGGTTAGAGCCGCCGCCTTGCGTTCACGAGGCCGAGGGTTCAAAGCTCACGGGGGCGTGTGTCTTATGCGAGTTTTTGCAAAAACCACCCGTCCAACCGTCAGACTTTTAACGTTATTTTTAGCACCTTCACAATCTCACGTCAGGTTCCTGGACAATGACCATATTCATCAAAACGAACATCTTAGCCAAGCAAGAGTCTATCGGAGCTATACAGCTCATGGAAGAGTGCATCATTAGGTCAGCAGATTGGTTGAGGGTGGAAGTGCCGAGGTTCCGTGGCTCAGCGGTTAGAGCCGCCGCCTTGCGACCACGAGGTCGAGGGTTCAAAGCTCACGGGGGCGTGAGACTTATGCGAGTTTTTGCAAAAACCACCCGGCCAACCGTCAGACTTTTAACGTTATTTTTAGCACCTTCACAACCTCACGTCTGGTTCCTGGACAATGACCATATGCATCAAAACGAACATCTTAGCCAAGCAAGAGTCTATCGGAGCTATACAGCTCATGGAAGAGTGCATCATTAGGTCAGCAGATTGGTAGAGGGTGGAAGTGCTGAGGTTCCGTGGCTCAGCGGTTAGAGCCGCCGCCTTGCGTCCACGAGGCCGAGGGTTCAAAACTCACGGGGGCGTGTGTCTTATGCGAGTTTTTGCAAAAACCACCCGTCCAACCGTCAGACTTTTAACGTTATTTTTAGCACCTTCACAATCTCACGTCTGGTTCCTGGACAATGACCATATTCATCAAAATGAACATCTTAGCCAAGCAAGAGTCTATCGGAGCTATACAGCTCATGGAAGAGTGCATCATTAGGTCAGCAGATTGGTTGAGGGTGGAAGTGCCGAGGTTCCGTGGCTCAGCGGTTAGAGCCGCCGCCTTGCGACCACGAGGTCGAGGGTTCAAAGCTCACGGGGGCGTGTGACTTATGCGAGTTTTTGCAAAAACCACCCGGCCAACCGTCAGACTTTTAACGTTATTTTTAGCACCTTCACAACCTCACGTCTGGTTCCTGGACAATGACCATATGCATCAAAACGAACATCTTAGCCAAGCAAGAGTCTATCGGAGCTATACAGCTCATGGAAGAGTGCATCATTAGGTCAGCAGATTGGTTGCGGGTGGAAGTGCTGAGGTTCCGTGGCTCAGCGGTTAGAGCCGCCGCCTTGCGTCCACGAGGCCGAGGGTTCAAAACTCACGGGGGCGTGTGTCTTATGCGAGTTTTTGCAAAAACCACCGGTCCAACCGTCAGACTTTTAACGTTATTTTTAGCACCTTCACAACCTCACGTCAGGTTCCTGGACAATGATCATATGCATCAAAAAGAACATCTTAAACCCACGACAAACATTTGTCCTAACTATACAGGTCAGGGCAGCTCAAGGGATTAGCACGGGTAGCACGGTGGCTCAGCGGTTAGCTGCGCAGGCTTGCAGCGCCTTACAACGCTGGTGTCCTAGGTTCAAATCCCGCCATGAGCCGTAGGGAGCGCTCCTGCTAGTTGGTGCCTGGAAGCCATGATAAGGGGAATAGAATACCATGGGGCGCAGACTGAGAGTTAGGGTCAGCGGTATGGGTTGGGGATGTAAGGTAGGGGGTGAGTAGGCTGTAAAATAGGGTCATGTGTAGGGAGTCATTCAGGGACAGAATTGGGGGAAGTCTAGTGGTCATGTGTGTAAGATAGGGGACAGTTAGGGGGAGTAAGGATAGAATAGGGAGGGAGCTGTGCGGAGTAAGGGCAGAGTATGGGTGCACATGTTGAGATAAACAGGGGATGCAAAAGTAGCAGATGCAGGTTAGGACCGGGTGATGTCCAGAAGTTCCATTGCGATGACACCGAGTTCCATCGTGATGACACACGTTCCGTGAAGATGTCCCAGAGTTCCATCACGATGACACACGTTCCGTGATGATGTCCGGGAGTTCCACTGCGATGTCATCGAGTTCCGCTATGAGGTCCGGGAGTTCCATGGCGATGATGCACGTTCCGTGACGAGGTCTGGGGGTTCCACTGCGATGTCATCGAGTTCTGTGATGAGGTCCAGGAGTTCCATCGCGATGATGTCCGAGAGTTCCACTGCGATGTCACCGAGTTCCGCGATGATGTCGGGGAGTTCCATCGCGATGACACACGTTCCGTGAAGTTGTCCAGGAGTTCCACGATGAGGTCCCGGAATTCCATCGCAATGACACACATTCCGTGATGAGGTCCAGGGGTTCCAGCACGATGACGCACGTTCCGTGATGGGGTCCAGGAGTTCCATGGCGATGACGCACGTTGCGTGATGGGGTCCCAGGAGTTCCATGGCGATGATGCACGTTCCGTGACGATGTCCGGGGGTTCCACTGCAATGTCATCGAGTTCCGTGATGAGGTCCGGGAGTTCCATTGCGATGACGCACGTTCCGTGATGAGGTCCGGGAGTTCCATTGCGATGACGCACGTTCCGTGAGGAGGTCCGGGAGTTCCATTGCGATGACGCACGTTCCGTCATGATGTCCGGGAGTTCCGCTGCGATGTCACACTTTCCTTTCCCCCCTATTTTACTTATTGCTCCCCTCTTATCTCGCAGCTTGTTCTCACTCAGACTGGGCCCTACAGCCTCCATCCAATGGGTTATTCATTTACTCAGCACGCTCCCCACGGCCCTTGATGGGATTTGAACTCAGGACCTCAGCGTCTCAAAGCGAGCTGCTAACCGCTGCGCCACCGCACTCGCTGACTGATCTACTGGTCAAGACCATATACATTCCCAAAAAATCCTAGACAAGCAAGAATCTATCAAAGCTATACAGCTCATGGAAGAGTGCATCATTTGGTCAGCAGATTGGTTAAGGCTAGACATGTGGTGGTTCCGTGGATCAGTGGTTAGAGCTGCGGCCTTGCGACCATGGGGTCGAGAGTTCAAAACCCCTCAGGGCTTGTGACTTACTCGAGTTTTTGCACAAACCACCCATCAAACTTTTAACGTTATTTTTAGCACCTTCACAACCTCACGTCTGGTTCCTGGACAATGACCATATGCATCAAAACGAACATCTTAGCCAAGCAAGAGTCTATCGGAGCTATACAGCTCATGGAAGAGTGCATCATTAGGTCAGCAGATTGGTTGAGGGTGGACGTGCCGAGGTTCCGTGCCTCAGCGGTTAGAGCCGCCGCCTTGCGACCACGAGGCCGAGGGTTCAAAACTCACGGGGGCGTGTGTCTTGTGCGAGTTTTTTGCAAAAACCACCCGTCCAACCGTCAGACTTTTAACGTTATTTTTAGCACCTTCACAATCTCACGTCTGGTTCCTGGACAATGACCATATTCATCAAAACGAACATCTTAGCCAAGCAAGAGTCTATCGGAGCTATACAGCTCATGGAAGAGTGCATCATTAGGTCAGCAGATTGGTTGCGGGTGGAAGTGCCGAGGTTCCGTGGCTCAGCGGTTAGAGCCGCCGCCTTGCGTTCACGAGGCCGAGGGTTCAAAGCTCACGGGGGCGTGTGTCTTATGCGAGTTTTTGCAAAAACCACCCGTCCAACCGTCAGACTTTTAACGTTATTTTTAGCACCTTCACAATCTCACGTCAGGTTCCTGGACAATGACCATATTCATCAAAACGAACATCTTAGCCAAGCAAGAGTCTATCGGAGCTATACAGCTCATGGAAGAGTGCATCATTAGGTCAGCAGATTGGTTGAGGGTGGAAGTGCCGAGGTTCCGTGGCTCAGCGGTTAGAGCCGCCGCCTTGCGACCACGAGGTCGAGGGTTCAAAGCTCACGGGGGCGTGAGACTTATGCGAGTTTTTGCAAAAACCACCCGGCCAACCGTCAGACTTTTAACGTTATTTTTAGCACCTTCACAACCTCACGTCTGGTTCCTGGACAATGACCATATGCATCAAAACGAACATCTTAGCCAAGCAAGAGTCTATCGGAGCTATACAGCTCATGGAAGAGTGCATCATTAGGTCAGCAGATTGGTAGAGGGTGGAAGTGCTGAGGTTCCGTGGCTCAGCGGTTAGAGCCGCCGCCTTGCGTCCACGAGGCCGAGGGTTCAAAACTCACGGGGGCGTGTGTCTTATGCGAGTTTTTGCAAAAACCACCCGTCCAACCGTCAGACTTTTAACGTTATTTTTAGCACCTTCACAATCTCACGTCTGGTTCCTGGACAATGACCATATTCATCAAAATGAACATCTTAGCCAAGCAAGAGTCTATCGGAGCTATACAGCTCATGGAAGAGTGCATCATTAGGTCAGCAGATTGGTTGAGGGTGGAAGTGCCGAGGTTCCGTGGCTCAGCGGTTAGAGCCGCCGCCTTGCGACCACGAGGTCGAGGGTTCAAAGCTCACGGGGGCGTGTGACTTATGCGAGTTTTTGCAAAAACCACCCGGCCAACCGTCAGACTTTTAACGTTATTTTTAGCACCTTCACAACCTCACGTCTGGTTCCTGGACAATGACCATATGCATCAAAACGAACATCTTAGCCAAGCAAGAGTCTATCGGAGCTATACAGCTCATGGAAGAGTGCATCATTAGGTCAGCAGATTGGTTGCGGGTGGAAGTGCTGAGGTTCCGTGGCTCAGCAGTTAGAGCCGCCGCCTTGCGTCCACGAGGCCGAGGGTTCAAAACTCACGGGGGCGTGTGTCTTATGCGAGTTTTTGCAAAAACCACCCGTCCAACCGTCAGACTTTTAACGTTATTTTTAGCACCTTCACAATCTCACGTCTGGTTCCTGGACAATGACCATATTCATCAAAATGAACATCTTAGCCAAGCAAGAGTCTATCGGAGCTATACAGCTCATGGAAGAGTGCATCATTAGGTCAGCAGATTGGTTGAGGGTGGAAGTGCCGAGGTTCCGTGGCTCAGCGGTTAGAGCCGCCGCCTTGCGACCACGAGGTCGAGGGTTCAAAGCTCACGGGGGCGTGTGACTTATGCGAGTTTTTGCAAAAACCACCCGGCCAACCGTCAGACTTTTAACGTTATTTTTAGCACCTTCACAACCTCACGTCTGGTTCCTGGACAATGACCATATGCATCAAAACGAACATCTTAGCCAAGCAAGAGTCTATCGGAGCTATACAGCTCATGGAAGAGTGCATCATTAGGTCAGCAGATTGGTTGCGGGTGGAAGTGCTGAGGTTCCGTGGCTCAGCGGTTAGAGCCGCCGCCTTGCGTCCACGAGGCCGAGGGTTCAAAACTCACGGGGGCGTGTGTCTTATGCGAGTTTTTGCAAAAACCACCGGTCCAACCGTCAGACTTTTAACGTTATTTTTAGCACCTTCACAACCTCACGTCAGGTTCCTGGACAATGATCATATGCATCAAAAAGAACATCTTAAACCCACGACAAACATTTGTCCTAACTATACAGGTCAGGGCAGCTCAAGTGATTAGCACGGGTAGCACGGTGGCTCAGCGGTTAGCTGCGCAGGCTTGCAGCGCCTTACAACGCTGGTGTCCTAGGTTCAAATCCCGCCATGAGCCGTAGGGAGCGCTCCTGCTAGTTGGTGCCTGGAAGCCATGATAAGGGGAATAGAATACCATGGGGCGCAGACTGAGAGTTAGGGTCAGCGGTATGGGTTGGGGATGTAAGGTAGGGGGTGAGTAGGCTGTAAAATAGGGTCATGTGTAGGGAGTCATTCAGGGACAGAATTGGGGGAAGTCTAGTGGTCATGTGTGTAAGATAGGGGACAGTTAGGGGGAGTAAGGATAGAATAGGGAGGGAGCTGTGCGGAGTAAGGGCAGAGTATGGGTGCACATGTTGAGATAAACAGGGGATGCAAAAGTAGCAGATGCAGGTTAGGACCGGGTGATGTCCAGAAGTTCCATTGCGATGACACCGAGTTCCATCGTGATGACACACGTTCCGTGAAGATGTCCCAGAGTTCCATCACGATGACACACGTTCCGTGATGATGTCCGGGAGTTCCACTGCGATGTCATCGAGTTCCGCTATGAGGTCCGGGAGTTCCATGGCGATGATGCACGTTCCGTGACGAGGTCTGGGGGTTCCACTGCGATGTCATCAAGTTCTGTGATGAGGTCCAGGAGTTCCATCGCGATGATGTCCGAGAGTTCCACTGCGATGTCACCGAGTTCCGCGATGATGTCGGGGAGTTCCATCGCGATGACACACGTTCCGTGAAGTTGTCCAGGAGTTCCACGATGAGGTCCCGGAATTCCATCGCAATGACACACATTCCGTGATGAGGTCCAGGGGTTCCAGCACGATGACGCACGTTCCGTGATGGGGTCCAGGAGTTCCATGGCGATGACGCACGTTGCGTGATGGGGTCCCAGGAGTTCCATGGCGATGTCGACGTTCCGTGACGATGTCCGGGGGTTCCACTGCAATGTCATCGAGTTCCGTGATGAGGTCCGGGAGTTCCATTGCGATGACGCACGTTCCGTGATGAGGTCCGGGAGTTCCATTGCGATGACGCACGTTCCGTGAGGAGGTCCGGGAGTTCCATTGCGATGACGCACGTTCCGTCATGATGTCCGGGAGTTCCGCTGCGATGTCACACTTTCCTTTCCCCCCTATTTTACTTATTGCTCCCCTCTTATCTCGCAGCTTGTTCTCACTCAGACTGGGCCCTACAGCCTCCATCCAATGGGTTATTCATTTACTCAGCACGCTCCCCACGGCCCTTGATGGGATTTGAACTCAGGACCTCAGCGTCTCAAAGCGAGCTGCTAACCGCTGCGCCACCGCACTCGCTGACTGATCTACTGGTCAAGACCATATACATTCCCAAAAAATCCTAGACAAGCAAGAATCTATCAAAGCTATACAGCTCATGGAAGAGTGCATCATTTGGTCAGCAGATTGGTTAAGGCTAGACATGTGGTGGTTCCGTGGATCAGTGGTTAGAGCTGCGGCCTTGCGACCATGGGGTCGAGAGTTCAAAACCCCTCAGGGCTTGTGACTTACTCGAGTTTTTGCACAAACCACCCATCAAACTTTTAACGTTATTTTTAGCACCTTCACAACCTCACGTCTGGTTCCTGGACAATGACCATATGCATCAAAACGAACATCTTAGCCAAGCAAGAGTCTATCGGAGCTATACAGCTCATGGAAGAGTGCATCATTAGGTCAGCAGATTGGTTGAGGGTGGACGTGCCGAGGTTCCGTGCCTCAGCGGTTAGAGCCGCCGCCTTGCGACCACGAGGCCGAGGGTTCAAAACTCACGGGGGCGTGTGTCTTGTGCGAGTTTTTTGCAAAAACCACCCGTCCAACCGTCAGACTTTTA
This sequence comes from Leptodactylus fuscus, assembly GCF_031893055.1. Classification (NCBI taxonomy): domain Eukaryota; kingdom Metazoa; phylum Chordata; class Amphibia; order Anura; family Leptodactylidae; genus Leptodactylus; species Leptodactylus fuscus. Next base: position 40,951 of record NW_027441025.1, read on the forward strand.
ACGTTATTTTTAGCACCTTCACAATCTCACGTCTGGTTCCTGGACAATGACCATATTCATCAAAACGAACATCTTAGCCAAGCAAGAGTCTATCGGAGCTATACAGCTCATGGAAGAGTGCATCATTAGGTCAGCAGATTGGTTGCGGGTGGAAGTGCCGAGGTTCCGTGGCTCAGCGGTTAGAGCCGCCGCCTTGCGTTCACGAGGCCGAGGGTTCAAAGCTCACGGGGGCGTGTGTCTTATGCGAGTTTTTGCAAAAACCACCCGTCCAACCGTCAGACTTTTAACGTTATTTTTAGCACCTTCACAATCTCACGTCAGGTTCCTGGACAATGACCATATTCATCAAAACGAACATCTTAGCCAAGCAAGAGTCTATCGGAGCTATACAGCTCATGGAAGAGTGCATCATTAGGTCAGCAGATTGGTTGAGGGTGGAAGTGCCGAGGTTCCGTGGCTCAGCGGTTAGAGCCGCCGCCTTGCGACCACGAGGTCGAGGGTTCAAAGCTCACGGGGGCGTGAGACTTATGCGAGTTTTTGCAAAAACCACCCGGCCAACCGTCAGACTTTTAACGTTATTTTTAGCACCTTCACAACCTCACGTCTGGTTCCTGGACAATGACCATATGCATCAAAACGAACATCTTAGCCAAGCAAGAGTCTATCGGAGCTATACAGCTCATGGAAGAGTGCATCATTAGGTCAGCAGATTGGTAGAGGGTGGAAGTGCTGAGGTTCCGTGGCTCAGCGGTTAGAGCCGCCGCCTTGCGTCCACGAGGCCGAGGGTTCAAAACTCACGGGGGCGTGTGTCTTATGCGAGTTTTTGCAAAAACCACCCGTCCAACCGTCAGACTTTTAACGTTATTTTTAGCACCTTCACAATCTCACGTCTGGTTCCTGGACAATGACCATATTCATCAAAATGAACATCTTAGCCAAGCAAGAGTCTATCGGAGCTATACAGCTCATGGAAGAGTGCATCATTAGGTCAGCAGATTGGTTGAGGGTGGAAGTGCCGAGGTTCCGTGGCTCAGCGGTTAGAGCCGCCGCCTTGCGACCACGAGGTCGAGGGTTCAAAGCTCACGGGGGCGTGTGACTTATGCGAGTTTTTGCAAAAACCACCCGGCCAACCGTCAGACTTTTAACGTTATTTTTAGCACCTTCACAACCTCACGTCTGGTTCCTGGACAATGACCATATGCATCAAAACGAACATCTTAGCCAAGCAAGAGTCTATCGGAGCTATACAGCTCATGGAAGAGTGCATCATTAGGTCAGCAGATTGGTTGCGGGTGGAAGTGCTGAGGTTCCGTGGCTCAGCGGTTAGAGCCGCCGCCTTGCGTCCACGAGGCCGAGGGTTCAAAACTCACGGGGGCGTGTGTCTTATGCGAGTTTTTGCAAAAACCACCGGTCCAACCGTCAGACTTTTAACGTTATTTTTAGCACCTTCACAACCTCACGTCAGGTTCCTGGACAATGATCATATGCATCAAAAAGAACATCTTAAACCCACGACAAACATTTGTCCTAACTATACAGGTCAGGGCAGCTCAAGGGATTAGCACGGGTAGCACGGTGGCTCAGCGGTTAGCTGCGCAGGCTTGCAGCGCCTTACAACGCTGGTGTCCTAGGTTCAAATCCCGCCATGAGCCGTAGGGAGCGCTCCTGCTAGTTGGTGCCTGGAAGCCATGATAAGGGGAATAGAATACCATGGGGCGCAGACTGAGAGTTAGGGTCAGCGGTATGGGTTGGGGATGTAAGGTAGGGGGTGAGTAGGCTGTAAAATAGGGTCATGTGTAGGGAGTCATTCAGGGACAGAATTGGGGGAAGTCTAGTGGTCATGTGTGTAAGATAGGGGACAGTTAGGGGGAGTAAGGATAGAATAGGGAGGGAGCTGTGCGGAGTAAGGGCAGAGTATGGGTGCACATGTTGAGATAAACAGGGGATGCAAAAGTAGCAGATGCAGGTTAGGACCGGGTGATGTCCAGAAGTTCCATTGCGATGACACCGAGTTCCATCGTGATGACACACGTTCCGTGAAGATGTCCCAGAGTTCCATCACGATGACACACGTTCCGTGATGATGTCCGGGAGTTCCACTGCGATGTCATCGAGTTCCGCTATGAGGTCCGGGAGTTCCATGGCGATGATGCACGTTCCGTGACGAGGTCTGGGGGTTCCACTGCGATGTCATCGAGTTCTGTGATGAGGTCCAGGAGTTCCATCGCGATGATGTCCGAGAGTTCCACTGCGATGTCACCGAGTTCCGCGATGATGTCGGGGAGTTCCATCGCGATGACACACGTTCCGTGAAGTTGTCCAGGAGTTCCACGATGAGGTCCCGGAATTCCATCGCAATGACACACATTCCGTGATGAGGTCCAGGGGTTCCAGCACGATGACGCACGTTCCGTGATGGGGTCCAGGAGTTCCATGGCGATGACGCACGTTGCGTGATGGGGTCCCAGGAGTTCCATGGCGATGATGCACGTTCCGTGACGATGTCCGGGGGTTCCACTGCAATGTCATCGAGTTCCGTGATGAGGTCCGGGAGTTCCATTGCGATGACGCACGTTCCGTGATGAGGTCCGGGAGTTCCATTGCGATGACGCACGTTCCGTGAGGAGGTCCGGGAGTTCCATTGCGATGACGCACGTTCCGTCATGATGTCCGGGAGTTCCGCTGCGATGTCACACTTTCCTTTCCCCCCTATTTTACTTATTGCTCCCCTCTTATCTCGCAGCTTGTTCTCACTCAGACTGGGCCCTACAGCCTCCATCCAATGGGTTATTCATTTACTCAGCACGCTCCCCACGGCCCTTGATGGGATTTGAACTCAGGACCTCAGCGTCTCAAAGCGAGCTGCTAACCGCTGCGCCACCGCACTCGCTGACTGATCTACTGGTCAAGACCATATACATTCCCAAAAAATCCTAGACAAGCAAGAATCTATCAAAGCTATACAGCTCATGGAAGAGTGCATCATTTGGTCAGCAGATTGGTTAAGGCTAGACATGTGGTGGTTCCGTGGATCAGTGGTTAGAGCTGCGGCCTTGCGACCATGGGGTCGAGAGTTCAAAACCCCTCAGGGCTTGTGACTTACTCGAGTTTTTGCACAAACCACCCATCAAACTTTTAACGTTATTTTTAGCACCTTCACAACCTCACGTCTGGTTCCTGGACAATGACTATATGCATCAAAACGAACATCTTAGCCAAGCAAGAGTCTATCGGAGCTATACAGCTCATGGAAGAGTGCATCATTAGGTCAGCAGATTGGTTGAGGGTGGACGTGCCGAGGTTCCGTGCCTCAGCGGTTAGAGCCGCCGCCTTGCGACCACGAGGCCGAGGGTTCAAAACTCACGGGGGCGTGTGTCTTGTGCGAGTTTTTTGCAAAAACCACCCGTCCAACCGTCAGACTTTTAACGTTATTTTTAGCACCTTCACAATCTCACGTCTGGTTCCTGGACAATGACCATATTCATCAAAACGAACATCTTAGCCAAGCAAGAGTCTATCGGAGCTATACAGCTCATGGAAGAGTGCATCATTAGGTCAGCAGATTGGTTGCGGGTGGAAGTGCCGAGGTTCCGTGGCTCAGCGGTTAGAGCCGCCGCCTTGCGTTCACGAGGCCGAGGGTTCAAAGCTCACGGGGGCGTGTGTCTTATGCGAGTTTTTGCAAAAACCACCCGTCCAACCGTCAGACTTTTAACGTTATTTTTAGCACCTTCACAATCTCACGTCAGGTTCCTGGACAATGACCATATTCATCAAAACGAACATCTTAGCCAAGCAAGAGTCTATCGGAGCTATACAGCTCATGGAAGAGTGCATCATTAGGTCAGCAGATTGGTTGAGGGTGGAAGTGCCGAGGTTCCGTGGCTCAGCGGTTAGAGCCGCCGCCTTGCGACCACGAGGTCGAGGGTTCAAAGCTCACGGGGGCGTGAGACTTATGCGAGTTTTTGCAAAAACCACCCGGCCAACCGTCAGACTTTTAACGTTATTTTTAGCACCTTCACAACCTCACGTCTGGTTCCTGGACAATGACCATATGCATCAAAACGAACATCTTAGCCAAGCAAGAGTCTATCGGAGCTATACAGCTCATGGAAGAGTGCATCATTAGGTCAGCAGATTGGTAGAGGGTGGAAGTGCTGAGGTTCCGTGGCTCAGCGGTTAGAGCCGCCGCCTTGCGTCCACGAGGCCGAGGGTTCAAAACTCACGGGGGCGTGTGTCTTATGCGAGTTTTTGCAAAAACCACCCGTCCAACCGTCAGACTTTTAACGTTATTTTTAGCACCTTCACAATCTCACGTCTGGTTCCTGGACAATGACCATATTCATCAAAATGAACATCTTAGCCAAGCAAGAGTCTATCGGAGCTATACAGCTCATGGAAGAGTGCATCATTAGGTCAGCAGATTGGTTGAGGGTGGAAGTGCCGAGGTTCCGTGGCTCAGCGGTTAGAGCCGCCGCCTTGCGACCACGAGGTCGAGGGTTCAAAGCTCACGGGGGCGTGTGACTTATGCGAGTTTTTGCAAAAACCACCCGGCCAACCGTCAGACTTTTAACGTTATTTTTAGCACCTTCACAACCTCACGTCTGGTTCCTGGACAATGACCATATGCATCAAAACGAACATCTTAGCCAAGCAAGAGTCTATCGGAGCTATACAGCTCATGGAAGAGTGCATCATTAGGTCAGCAGATTGGTTGCGGGTGGAAGTGCAGAGGTTCCGTGGCTCAGCGGTTAGAGCCGCCGCCTTGCGTCCACGAGGCCGAGGGTTCAAAACTCACGGGGGCGTGTGTCTTATGCGAGTTTTTGCAAAAACCACCGGTCCAACCGTCAGACTTTTAACGTTATTTTTAGCACCTTCACAACCTCACGTCAGGTTCCTGGACAATGATCATATGCATCAAAAAGAACATCTTAAACCCACGACAAACATTTGTCCTAACTATACAGGTCAGGGCAGCTCAAGGGATTAGCACGGGTAGCACGGTGGCTCAGCGGTTAGCTGCGCAGGCTTGCAGCGCCTTACAACGCTGGTGTCCTAGGTTCAAATCCCGCCATGAGCCGTAGGGAGCGCTCCTGCTAGTTGGTGCCTGGAAGCCATGATAAGGGGAATAGAATACCATGGGGCGCAGACTGAGAGTTAGGGTCAGCGGTATGGGTTGGGGATGTAAGGTAGGGGGTGAGTAGGCTGTAAAATAGGGTCATGTGTAGGGAGTCATTCAGGGACAGAATTGGGGGAAGTCTAGTGGTCATGTGTGTAAGATAGGGGACAGTTAGGGGGAGTAAGGATAGAATAGGGAGGGAGCTGTGCGGAGTAAGGGCAGAGTATGGGTGCACATGTTGAGATAAACAGG
>NW_027441026.1:0-12500 GCF_031893055.1 Leptodactylus fuscus
TTACACACAGTATTATGTCCCATAGTGACCACTGCACACAGTATTATGTCCCATAGTGGCCCCAGCACACAGTATTTTGTCCCATAGTGGCCCCTGCACACAGTATTATCCCCCATAGTGACCCCTGCACACAGTATTATGTCCCATAGTGGCCCCTGCACACAGTATTATCCCCCATAGTGACCCTTGCACACAGTATTATGCCCCATAGTGGCCCCTACACACAGTATTATGTCCCATAGTGGCCCCTGCACACAGTATTATCCCCCATAGTGACCCTTGCACACAGTATTATGTCCCATAGTGGCCCCTGCACACAGTATTATGTCCCATAGTGGTCCCTGCACACAGTATTATGTCCCATAGTGACCCCTGCACACAGTATTATGTCCCATAGTGGCCCCTGCACACAGTATTATGTCCCATAGTGGCCCCTGCACACAGTATTATGTCCCATAGTGGCCCCTGCGCACAGTATTATCCCCCATAGTGGCCCCTGCACACAGTATTATCCCCCATAGTGGCCCCTGCACACAGTATTATGTCCCATAGTGGTCCCTGCACACAGTATTATGTCCCATAGTGGCCCCTGCACACAGTATTATCCCCCATAGTGGCCCCTGCACACAGTATTATCCCCCATAGTGGCCCCTGCACACAGTATTATGTCCCATAGTGGCCCCTGCACACAGTATTATGTCCCATAGTGGCCCCTGCACACAGTATTATATCCCATAGTGGCCCCTGCACACAGTATTATGTCCCATAGTGGCCCCTGCACACAGTATTATCCCCCATAGTGGCCCCTGCACACAGTATTATGTCCCCATAGTGGCCCCTGCACACAGTATTATGTCCCATAGTGGCCCCTGCACACAGTATTATGTCCCATAATGGCCCCTGCACACAGTATTATGTCCCATAGTGGCCCCTGCACACAGTATTATCCCACATAGTGGCCCCTGCACACAGTATTATGTCCCATAGTGGCCCCTGCACACAGTATTATGTCCCATAATGGCCCCTGCACACAGTATTATGTCCCATAGTGGCCCCTGCACACAGTATTATCCCCCATAGTGGCCCCTGCACACAGTATTATGTCCCATAATGGCCCCTGCACACAGTATTATGTCCCATAGTGACCCCTGCACACAGTATTATGCCCCATAGTGGCCCCTGCACACAGTATTATGTCCCATAGTGGCCCCTGCACACAGTATTATGTCCCATAGTGACCCCTGCACACAGTATTATGTCCCATAGTGGCCCCTGCATACAGTATTATCCCCCATAGTGTCCCCTGCACACGGTATTATGTCCCATAGTGGCCCCTGCACACAGTATTATCCCCCATAGTGACCCCTGCACACAGTATTATGTCCCATAGTGACCCCTGCACACAGTATTATCCCCCATAGTGGCCCCTGCACACAGTATTATCCCCCATAGTGGCCCCTGCACACAGTATTATGTCCCATAGTGGCCCCTGCACACAGTATTATCCCCCATAGTGGCCCCTGCACACATTATTATGTCCCATAGTGTCCCCTGCACACAGTATTATGCCCCATAGTGGCCCCTGCACACAGTATTATCCCCCATAGTGGCCCCTACACACAGTATTATGTCCCATAGTGGCCCCTGCACACAGTATTATGTCCCATAGTGGCCCCTGCACACAGTAATATCCCCCATAGTGGTCCCTACACACAGTATTATGTCCCATAGTGGCCCCTGCACACAGTATTATGTCCCCATAGTGGCCCCTGCACACAGTATTATCCCCAATAGTGGCCCCTGCACACAGTATTATGTCCCATAGTGGCCCCTGCACACAGTATTATCCCCCATAGTGACCCCTGCACACAGTATTATCCCCCATAGTGGCCCCTGCACACAGTATTATGTCCCGTAGTGTCCCCTGCACACAGTATTATGCCCCATAGTGGCCCCTGCACACAGTATTATCCCCCATAGTGGCCCCTAAACACAGTATTATGTCCCATAGTGGCCCCTGCACACAGTATTATGTCCCATAGTGGCCCCTGCACACAGTATTATGTCCCATAGTGGCCCCTGCACACAGTAATATCCCCCATAGTGACCCCTGCACACAGTATTATGTCCCATAGTGGCCCCTGCACACAGTATTATGTCCCCATAGTGGCCCCTGCACACAGTATTATGTCCCTTAGTCGCCCCTACACACAGTACTATGTCCCATAGTGGCCCCTGCACACATTATTATGCCCCATAGTGGCCCCTGCACACAGTATTATGTCCCATAGTGGCCCCTGCACACAGTATTATGTCCCATAGTGGCCCCTGCACACAGTATTATCCCCCATAGTGACCCCTGCACACAGTATTATGTCCCATAGTGGCCCCTGCACACAGTATTATGTCCCATAGTGGCCCCTGCACACAGTATTATCCCCCATAGTGGCCCTGCACACAGTATTATCCCCCATAGTGGCCCCTGCACACAGTATTATGTCCCATAGTGGCCCCTGCACACAGTATTATCCCCCATAGTGGCCCCTGCACACAGTATTATGTCCCATAGTGGCCCCTGCACACAGTATTATGTCCCATAGTGGCCCCTGCACACAGTATTATGTCCCATAGTGGCCCCTGCACACAGTATTATGTCCAATAGTGGCCCCTGCACACAGTATTATGTCCCATAGTGGCCCCTGCACACAGTAATATCCCCCATAGTGGCCCCTACACACAGTATTATGTCCCATAGTGGCCCCTGCACACAGTATTATGTCCCATAGTGACCCCTGCACACAGTATTATGTCCCATAGTGACCCCTGCACACAGTATTATGTCCCATAGTGGCCCCTGCACACAGTATTATGTCCCATAGTGGCCCTGCACACAGTATTATGTCCCATAGTGGCCCCTGCACACAGTATTATGTCCCATAGTGACCCCTGCACACAGTATTATGTCCCATAGTGGCCCCTGCACACAGTATTATGCCCCATAGTGGCCCCTGCACACAGTATTATGTCCCATAGTGGTCCCTGCACACAGTATTATGTCCCATAGTGGCTCCTGCACACAGTATTATCCCCCATAGTGGTCCCTGCACACAGTAATATCCCCCATAGTGGCCCCTGCACACAGTATTATGTCCCATAGTGGCCCCTGCACACAGTATTATGTCCCATAGTGGCCCCTGCATACAGTAATATCCCCCATAGTGGCCCCTACACACAGTATTATCCCCCATAGTGGCCCCTGCACACAGTAATATCCCCTATAGTGGCCCCTACACACAGTATTATGTCCCATAGTGGCCCCTGCACACAGTATTATGTCCCATAGTGACCCCTGCACACAGTATTATGTCCCATAGTGGCCCCTGCACACAGTATTATGCCCCATAGTGGCCCCTGCACACAGTATTATGTCCCATAGTGGTCCCTGCACACAGTATTATGTCCCATAGTGGCTCCTGCACACAGTATTATCCCCCATAGTGGTCCCTGCACACAGTAATATCCCCCATAGTGGCCCCTGCACACAGTATTATGTCCCATAGTGGCCCCTGCACACAGTATTATGTCCCATAGTGGCCCCTGCATACAGTAATATCCCCCATAGTGGCCCCTACACACAGTATTATCCCCCATAGTGGCCCCTGCACACAGTAATATCCCCTATAGTGGCCCCTACACACAGTATTATGTCCCATAGTGGCCCCTGCACACAGTATTATGTCCCATAGTGGCCCCTGCACACAGTATTATGTCCCATAGTGGCCCCTGCACACAGTATTATGTCCCATAGTGGCCCCTGCACACAGTATTATGACCCATAGTGGCCCCTGCACACAGTATTATGTCCCATAGTGGCCCCTGCACACAGTATTATGTCCAATAGTGGCCCCTGCACACAGTATTATGTCCCATAGTGGCCCCTGCACACAGTATTATCCCCCATAGTGGCCCCTGCACACAGTATTATCCCCCATACTGGCCCCTGCACACAGTATTATCACCCATACTGGCCCCTGCACACAGTAATATCCCCCATAGTGACCCCTGCACACAGTATTTTGCCCCATAGTGACCCCTGCACACAGTATTATGTCCCATAGTGGCCCCTGCACACAGTATTATGTCCCATAGTGGCCCCTGCACACAGTATTATGTCCCATAGTGGCCCCTGCACACAGTATTATGTCCCATAGTGACCCATGCACACAGTATTATGTCCCATAGTGGTCCCTGCACACAGTATTATCCCCCATAGTGGCCCCTGCACACAGTATTATGTCCCATAGTGGCCCCTGCACACAGTATTATCCCCCATAGTGGCCCTGCACACAGTATTATGCCCCATAGTGACCTCTGCACACAGTATTATCCCCCATAGTGGTCCCTGCACACAGTATTATGTCCCATAGTGGTCCCTGCACACAGTATTATGTCCCATAGTGGTCCCTGCACACAGTATTATACCCCATAGTGGCCCCTGCACACAGTATTATGTCCCATAGTGGCCCCTGCACACAGTATTATGTCCCATAGTGGCCCCTGCACACAGTATTATGTCCCATAGTGGCCCCTGCACACAGTATTATGTCCCATAGTGGCCCCTGCACACAGTATTATGTCCCATAGTGGCCCCTGCACACAGTATTATGTCCCATAGTGACCCCTGCACACAGTATTATGTCCCATAGTGACCCCTGCACACAGTATTATGTCCCATAGTGGCCCCTGCACACAGTATTATGTCCCATAGTGGCCCCTGCACACAGTATTATCCCCCATAGTGGCCCCTGAACACAGTATTATCCCCCATAGTGGCCCCTGCACACAGTATTATGTCCCATAGTGGCCCCCTGCACACAGTATTATCCCCCATAGTGGCCCCTGCACACAGTATTATCCCCCATAGTGGCCCCTGCACACAGTATTATGTCCCATAGTGGCTCCTGCACACAGTATTATGTCCCATAGTGGCCCCTGCACACAGTATTATCCCCCATAGTGGTCCCTGCACACAGTAATATCCCCCATAGTGGCCCCTGCACACAGTATTATGTCCCATAGTGGCCCCTGCACACAGTATTATGTCCCATAGTGGCCCCTGCACACAGTAATATCCCCCATAGTGGCCCCTACACACAGTATTATCCCCCATAGTGGCCCCTGCACACAGTAATATCCCCTATAGTGGCCCCTACACACAGTATTATGTCCCATAGTGGCCCCTGCACACAGTATTATGTCCCATAGTGGCCCCTGCACACAGTATTATGTCCCATAGTGGCCCCTGCACACAGTATTATGTCCCATAGTGGCCCCTGCACACAGTATTATGACCCATAGTGGCCCCTGCACACAGTATTATGTCCCATAGTGGCCCCTGCACACAGTATTATGTCCAATAGTGGCCCCTGCACACAGTATTATGTCCCATAGTGGCCCCTGCACACAGTATTATCCCCCATAGTGGCCCCTGCACACAGTATTATCCCCCATAGTGGCCCCTGCACACAGTATTATGTCCCATAGTGGCTCCTGCACACAGTATTATGTCCCATAGTGGCCCCTGCACACAGTATTTTCCCCCATAGTGGTCCCTGCACACAGTATTATCCCCCATAGTGGTCCCTGCACACAGTATTATCCCCCATAGTGGCCCCTGCACACAGTATTATCCCCCATAGTGGCCCCTGCACACAGTATTATGTCCCATAGTGGCCCCTGCACACATTATTATGCCCCATAGTGGCCCCTGCACAAAGTATTATGTCCCATAGTGGCCCTTGCACACAGTATTATGTCCCATAGTGACCCCTGCACACAGTATTATGTCCCATAGTGGCCCCTGCACACAGTATTATGTCCCATAGTGGCCCCTGCACACAGTATTATCCCCGATAGTGGCCCCGGCACACAGTATTATGTCCCATAGTGGCCCCTGCACACAGTATTATGTCCCATAGTGGCCCCTGCACACAGTATTATGTCCCATAGTGGCCCCTGCACACAGTATTATGTCCCATAGTGGCCCCAGCACACAGTATTATGTCCCATAGTGGCCCCTGCACACAGTATTATCCCCCATAGTGACCCCTGCACACAGTATTATGTCCCATAGTGACCACTGCACACAGTATTATGTCCCATAGTGGCCCCAGCACACAGTATTATGTCCCATAGTGGCCCCTGCACACAGTATTATCCCCCATAGTGACCCCTGCACACAGTATTATGTCCCATAGTGACCACTGCACACAGTATTATGTCCCATAGTGTCCCCTGCACACAGTATTATGTCCCATAGTGACCCCTGCACACAGTATTATCCCCCATAGTGACCCTTGCACACAGTATTATGTCCCATAGTGGCCGCTGCACACAGTATTATGTCCCATAGTGGCCCCTACATACAGTATTATGTCCCATAGTGGCCCCTACACACAGTATTATGTCCCATAGTGGCCCCTGCACACAGTATTATCCCCCATAGTGACCCTTGCACACATTATTATGTCCCATAGTGGCCGCTGCACACAGTATTATGTCCCATAGTGGTCCCTGCACACAGTATTATGTCCCATAGTGACCCCTGCACACAGTATTATGTCCCATAGTGGCCCCTGCACACAGTATTATGTCCCATAGTGGCCCCTGCACACAGTATTATGTCCCATAGTGGCCCCTGCGCACAGTGTTATGTCCCATAGTGGCCCCTGCACACAGTATTATCCCCCATAGTGGCCCCTGCACACAGTATTATGTCCCATAGTGGCCCCTGCACACAGTATTATATCCCATAGTGGCCCCTGCACACAGTGTTATGTCCCATAGTGGCCCCTGCACACAGTATTATCCCCCATAGTGGCCCCTGCACACAGTATTATGTCCCATAGTGGCCCCTGCACACAGTATTATGTCCCATAGTGGCCCCTGCACACAGTATTATCCCCCATAGTGGCCCCTGCACACAGTATTATGTCCCATAATGGCCCCTGCACACAGTATTATGTCCCATAGTGACCCCTGCACACAGTATTATGCCCCATAATGGCCCCTGCACACAGTATTATGTCCCATAGTGGCCCCTGCACACAGTATTATCCCCGATAGTGGCCCCTGCACACAGTATTATGTCCCATAGTGGCCCCTGCACACAGTATTATGTCCCATAGAGGCCCCTGCACACAGTATTATGTCCCATAGTGTCCCCTGCACACAGTATTATGTCCCATAGTGGCCCCTGCACACAGTAATATCCCCCATAGTGGCCCCTACACACAGTATTATGTCCCATAGTGACCACTGCACACAGTATTATGTCCCATAGTGGCCCCTGCACACAGTATTATGTCCCATAGTGACCCCTGCACACAGTATTATCCCCCATAGTGACCCCTGCACACAGTATTATGTCCCATAGTGGCCCCTGCACACAGTATTATCCCCCATAGTGACCCTTGCACACAGTATTATGCCCCATAGTGGCCCCTACACACAGTATTATGTCCCATAGTGGCCCCTGCACACAGTATTATCCCCCATAGTGACCCTTGCACACAGTATTATGTCCCATAGTGGCCCCTGCACACAGTATTATGTCCCATAGTGGTCCCTGCACACAGTATTATGTCCCATAGTGACCCCTGCACACAGTATTATGTCCCATAGTGGCCCCTGCACACAGTATTATGTCCCATAGTGGCCCCTGCACACAGTATTATGTCCCATAGTGGCCCCTGCGCACAGTATTATGTCCCATAGTGGTCCCTGCACACAGTATTATGTCCCATAGTGGCCCCTGCACACAGTATTATCCCCCATAGTGGCCCCTGCACACAGTATTATCCCCCATAGTGGCCCCTGCACACAGTATTATGTCCCATAGTGGCCCCTGCACACAGTATTATGTCCCATAGTGGCCCCTGCACACAGTATTATATCCCATAGTGGCCCCTGCACACAGTATTATGTCCCATAGTGGCCCCCTGCACACAGTATTATCCCCCATAGTGGCCCCTGCACACAGTATTATGTCCCATAGTGGCCCCTGCACACAGTATTATGTCCCATAGTGGCCCTGCACACAGTATTATGCCCCATAGTGGCCCCTGCACACAGTATTATGTCCCATAGTGGCCCCTGCACACAGTATTATGTCCCATAGTGGCCCCTGCACACAGTATTATGTCCCATAATGGCCCCTGCACACAGTATTATGTCCCATAGTGGCCCCTGCACACAGTATTATCCCCCATAGTGGCCCCTGCACACAGTATTATGTCCCATAGTGGCCCCTGCACACAGTATTATGTCCCATAATGGCCCCTGCACACAGTATTATGTCCCATAGTGGCCCCTGCACACAGTATTATCCCCCATAGTGGCCCCTGCACACAGTATTATGTCCCATAATGGCCCCTGCACACAGTATTATGTCGCATAGTGACCCCTGCACACAGTATTATGCCCCATAGTGGCCCCTGCACACAGTATTATGTCCCATAGTGGCCCCTGCACACAGTATTATCCCCCATAGTGGCCCCTGCACACAGTATTATCCCCCATAGTGGCCCCTGCACACAGTATTATGTCCCATAGTGGCCCCTGCACACAGTATTATCCCCCATAGTGGCCCCTGCACACATTATTATGTCCCATAGTGTCCCCTGCACACAGTATTATGCCCCATAGTGGCCCCTGCACACAGTAATATCCCCCATAGTGGTCCCTACACACAGTATTATGTCCCATAGTGGCCCCTGCACACAGTATTATGTCCCCATAGTGGCCCCTGCACACAGTATTATCCCCAATAGTGGCCCCTGCACACAGTATTATGTCCCATAGTGGCCCCTGCACACAGTATTATCCCCCATAGTGACCCCTGCACACAGTATTATCCCCCATAGTGGCCCCTGCACACAGTATTATGTCCCGTAGTGTCCCCAGCACACAGTATTATGCCCCATAGTGGCCCCTGCACACAGTATTATCCCCCATAGTGGCCCCTAAACACAGTATTATGTCCCATAGTGGCCCCTGCACACAGTATTATGTCCCATAGTGGCCCCTGCACACAGTATTATGTCCCATAGTGGCCCCTGCACACAGTAATATCCCCCATAGTGACCCCGGCACACAGTATTATGTCCCCATAGTGGCCCCTGCACACAGTATTATGTCCCTTAGTCGCCCCTACACACAGTATTATGTCCCATAGTGGCCCCTGCACACATTATTATGCCCCATAGTGGCCCCTGCACACAGTATTATGTCCCATAGTGGCCCCTGCACACAGTATTATGTCCCATAGTGGCCCCTGCACACAGTATTATCCCCCATAGTGACCCCTGCACACAGTATTATGTCCCATAGTGGCCCCTACACACAGTATTATGTCCCATAGTGGCCCCTGCACACAGTATTATGTCCCATAGTGGCCCCTACACACAGTATTATGTCCCATAGTGACCCCTGCACACAGTATTATGTCCCATAGTGTCCCCTGCACACAGTATTATGCCCCATAGTGGCCCCCTGCACACAGCATTATGCCCCATAGTGGCCCCTGCACACAGTATTATGTCCCATAGTGGCCCCTGCACACAGTATTATCCCCCATAGTGACCCCTGCACACAGTATTATCCCCCATAGTGGCCCCTGCACACAGTATTATCCCCCATAGTGGCCCCTGCACACAGTATTATCCCCCATAGTGGCCCCTGCACACAGTATTATGTCCCATAGTGGCTCCTGCACACAGTATTATGTCCCATAGTTTCCCCTGCACACAGTATTATGCCCCATAGTGGCCCCTGCACACAGTATTATGTCCCATAGTGGCCCCTGCACACAGTATTATCCCCCATAGTGGCCCCTGCACACAGTATTATGTCCCATAGTGGCCCCTGCACACAGTATTATCCCCCATAGTGACCCCTGCACACAGTATTATGTCCCATAGTGACCCCTGCACACAGTATTATCCCCCATAGTGGCCCCTGCACACAGTATTATCCCCAATAGTGGCCCCTGCACACAGTATTATGTCCCATAGTGGTCCCTGCACACAGTATTATCCCCCATAGTGGCCCCTGCACACAGTATTATCCCCCATAGTGGCACCTGCACACAGTATTATGTCCCATAGTGTCCCCTGCACACAGTATTATGCACCATAGTGGCCCCTGCACACAGTATTATCCCCCATAGTGGCCCCTAAACACAGTATTATGTCCCATAGTGGCCCCTGCACACAGTATTATGTCCCATAGTGGCCCCTGCACACAGTATTATGTCCCATAGTGGCCCCTGCACACAGTATTATGTCCCATAGTGGCCCCTGCACACAGTATTATGTCCCATAGTGGCCCCTGCACACAGTAATATCCCCCATAGTTACCCCTGCACACAGTATTATGTCCCATAGTGGCCCCTGCACACAGTATTATGTCCCCATAGTGGCCCCTGCACACAGTATTATGTCCCTTAGTCGCCCCTACACACAGTATTATGTCCCATAGTGGCCCCTGCACACATTATTATGCCCCATAGTGGCCCCTGCACACAGTATTATGTCCCATAGTGGCCCCTGCACACAGTATTATGTCCCATAGTGGCCCCTGCACACAGTATTATCCCCCATAGTGACCCCTGCACACAGTATTATGTCCCATAGTGGCCCCTGCACACAGTATTATGTCCCATAGTGGCCCCTACACACAGTATTATGTCCCATAGTGGCCCCTGCACACAGTATTATGTCCCATAGTGGCCCCTGCACACAGTATTATGTCCCATAGTGGCCCCTGCACACAGTAATATCCCCCATAGTGGCCCCTACACACAGTATTATGTCCCATAGTGGCCCCTGCACACAGTATAATGTCCCATAGTGGCCCCTACACACAGTATTATGTCCCATAGTGACCCCTGCACACAGTATTATGTCCCATAGTGTCCCCTGCACACAGTATTATGCCCCATAGTGGCCCCTGCACACAGTATTATCCCCCCATAGTGGCCCCTGCACACAGTATTATGTCCCATAGTGGCCCCTGCACACAGTATTATGTCCCATAGTGGCCCCTGCACACAGTATTATCCCCGTAGTGGCCCCTGCACACAGTATTATGTCCCATAGTGGCCCCTGCACACAGTATTATGTCCCATAGTGGCCCCTGCACACAGTATTATGTCCCATAGTGGCCCCTGCACACAGTATTATCCCCGTAGTGGCCCCTGCACACAGTATTATGTCCCATAGTGGCCCCTGCACACAGTATTATGTCCCATAGTGGCCCCTGCACACAGTATTATGTCCCATAGTGGCCCCTGCACACAGTAATATCCCCCATAGTGGCCCCTACACACAGTATTATGTCCCATAGTGGCCCCTGCACACAGTATTATGTCCCCATAGTGGCCCCTGCACACAGTATTATGTTTCATAGTGGCCCCTGCACACAGTATTATGTCCCATAGTGGCCCCTGCACACAGTATTATGTCCCATAGTGGCCCCCTGCACACAGTATTATGTCCCATAGTGGCCCCTGCACACAGTATTATGTCCCATAGTGGCCCCTACACACAGTATTATGTCCCATAGTGGCCCCTGCACACAGTAATTATCCCCCATAGTGGCCCCTACACACAGTATTATGCCCAATAGTGGCCCCTGCACACAGTATTATGTCCCATAGTGGCCCCTGCACACAGTATTATGTCCCATAGTGGCCCATGCACTCAGTATTATCCCTCATAGTGACCCCTGCACACAGTATTATGCCCCATAGTGGCCCCTGCACACAGTAATATCCCCCATAGTGACCCCTGCACACAGTATTATGTCCCATAGTGGCCCCTACACACAGTATTATGTCCCATAGTGGCCCCTGCACACAGTATTATGTCCCATAGTGGCCCCTGCACACAGTATTATGTCCCATAGTGGCCCCTGCACACAGTAATATCCCCCATAGTGGCCCCTACACACAGTATTATGTCCCATAGTGGCCCCTGCACACAGTATAATGTCCCATAGTGGCCCCTACACACAGTATTATGTCCCATAGTGACCCCTGCACACAGTATTATGTCCCATAGTGTCCCCTGCACACAGTATTATGCCCCATAGTGGCCCCTGCACACAGTATTATGCCCCATAGTGGCCCCTGCACACAGTATTATGTCCCATAGTGGCCCCTGCACACAGTATTATCCCCCCATAGTGGCCCCTGCACACAGTATTATGTCCCATAGTGGCCCCTGCACACAGTATTATGTCCCATAGTGGCCCCTGCACACAGTATTATCCCCGTAGTGGCCCCTGCACACAGTATTATGTCCCATAGTGGCCCCTGCACACAGTATTATGTCCCATAGTGGCCCCTGCACACAGTATTATGTCCCATAGTGGCCCCTGCACACAGTAATATCCCCCATAGTGGCCCCTACACACAGTATTATGTCCCATAGTGGCCC
>NW_027441026.1:17500-22500 GCF_031893055.1 Leptodactylus fuscus
TGTGCGGAGCGCGCCTATAGGAGAATACAGCCATTAGATACTCCTATATGTCTTCTATATATATACGTCTACTTGTCCTCCTCTGCATACTGTATGGAGTGCACCTATAGGAGAATACAGCCATTAGATACACTTATATTTCGTCTATATATATACGTCCACTTGTCCTCCTCTGCATACTGTACGGAGTGCACCTATAGGAGAATACAGCCATTAGATACACATATATTTTGTCTATATATATGCGTCTACTTGTCCTCCTCTGCATACTCTATGGAGCGCGCCTATAGGAGAATACAGCCATTAGATACACCTACATGTCGTGTATATATATATATATATATACGTCTACTTGTCCTCCTCTGCATACTGTATGGAGCGCGCCTATAGGAGAATACAGCCATTAGATACACCTATATGTCGTCTATATATACGTCCACTTGTCCTCCTCTGCACACTGTATAGAGTGCACCTATAGGAGAATACAGCCATTAGATACACCTATATTTCGTCTATATATATATATATATATATACGTCTACTTGTACTCCTCTGCATACTCTATGGAGCGTGCCTATAGGAGAATACAGCCATTAGATACACCTTTATGTCGTGTATGTATATACGTCTACTTGTCCTCCTCTGCATACTGTACGGAGTGCACCTATAAGAGAATACAGCCATTAGATACACCTATATGTCGTCTATATACGTCCACTTGTCCTCCTCTGCATACTGTACGGAGTGCACCTATAAGAGAATACAGCCATTAGATACACCTATATTTCGTCTATATATATATATATATGTCCACTTGTCCTCCTCTGCATACTGTACGAAGTGCACCTATAGGAGAATACAGCCATTAGATACACCTATATGTCGTCTATATATATACGTCCACTTGTCCTCCTCTGCATACTGTACGGAGTGCACCTATAGGAGAATACAGCCATTAGATACACGTATATGTCGTCTATATATATATACGTCCACTTGTGTTCCTCTGCAAACTGTGTGGAGTGCACCTATAGGAGAATACAGCCATTAGATACACCTATATTTCGTCTATATATATTCGTCCACTTGTTCTCCTCTGCATACTGTATGGAGCGCACCTATAGGAGAATACAGCCATTAGATACACCCTTATGTCGTCTATATATATACGTCGACTTGTCCTCATTGTTCCCCTCTGCATACTGTATGGAGCGCACCTATAGGAGAATACAGCCATTAGATACACCTATATGTCGTCTATATATATACGTCCACTTGTCCTCCTCTGCAAACTGTGTGGAGTGCACCTATAGGAGAATACAGCCATTAGATACACCTATATGTCGTCTATATATATACGTCTACTTGTCCTCCTCTGCATACTGTATGGAGCGTGCCTATGGAAGAATACAGCCATTAGATACACCTATATGTCGTCTATATATATTCGTCCACTTTTCCTTTTTTGCATACTGTAAGGAGCGCGCCTATAGGAGAATACAGCTATTAGATACACCTATATGTCGTCTATATATATTCGTCCACTTTTCCTTTTTTGCATACTGTACGGAGTGCACCTATAGGAGAATACAGCCATTAGATACACCTATATGTCGTATATATATATATATATATATATATATATATATATATATATATATATATATATATATATACGTCCACTTGTGCTCCTCTGCATAATGTACGGAGTGCACCTATAGGAGAATACAGCCATTAGATACACCTATATTTCGTCTATATATATACGTCTACTTGTCCTCCTCTGCATGCTGTATGGAGCGCGCCTATAGGAGAATACAGCCATTAGATACACCTATATTTCGTGTATATATATACACGTCCACTTGTCCTCCTCTGCAAACTGTGCGGAGTGCACCTATAGAAGAATACAGCCATTAGATACACCTATATTTCGTCTATATATATTCGTCCACTTGTTCGCCTCTGCATACTGTACGGAGTGCACCTATAGGAGAATACAGCCATTAGATACACCTATATGTCGTCTATATATATACGTCGACTTGTCCTCATTGTTCCCCTCTGCATACTGTATGGAGCGCACCTAAAAGAGAATACAGCCATTGGATACACCTATATGACGTCTATATATATACGTCCACTTGTCCTCCTCTGCATACTGTGCGGAGTGCACCTATAGGAGAATACAGCCAATAGATACACCTATATGTCGTCTATATATATACGTCTACTTGTCCTCCTCTGCATACTGTATGGAGCGCGCCTATAGAAGAATACAGCCATTAGATACACCTATATGTCATCTATATATATATGTCTACTTGTTCTCCTCTGCATTCTGTATGGAGCGCACCTATAGGAGAATGCCGCCATTAGATACTCCTATATGTCGTTTATATATATATATATATATATATATATATATATATACGTCCACTTGTCCTCCTTTGCATACTATATGGAGCGCGCCTATAGGATAATATAGCCATTAGATACACCTATATGTCGTATATATATATATATATATATATATGTCCACTTATCCTCCTCTGCATACTGTGCCGAGTGCACCTATCGGAGAATACAGCCATTAGATACACCTATATGTCGTCTATATATATACGTCCACTTGTTCTCCTCTGCATACTGTACGGAGTGCACCTATCGGAGAATACAGCCATTAGATACTCCTATATTTCGTCTATATATATACGTCCACTTGTGCTCCTCTGCATACTGTGTAGAGCGCGCCTATAGGAGAATACAGCCATTAGATACACCTATATGTCTTCTATATATATACGTCTACTTGTCCTCCTCTGCATACTGTATGGAGTGCACCTATAGGAGAATACAGCCATTAGATACACTTATATTTCGTCTATATATATATATATATGTTCACTTGTCCTCCTCTGCATACTGTACGGAGTGCACCTATAGGAGAATACAGCCATTAGATACACATATATTTCGTCTATATATATATATATATACGTTTACTTGTCCTCCTCTGCATACTGTACGGAATGCGCCTATAGGAGAATACAGCCATTAGATACACCTATATGTCTTCTATATATATACGTCTACTTGTCTTCCTCTGCATAATGTCTGGAGCACACCTATAGGAGAATACCGACATTAGATACAACATGTCGTCTATATATATATATGTCCAGTTGTCCTCCTCTGCATACTGTATGGAGCGCACCTATAGGAGAATACAGCCATTAGATACACCTATATTTCATCTATATATATACGTCTACTTGTTCTCCTCTGCATACTCTATAGAGCGCGCCTATAGGAGAATACAGCCATTAGATACAACTATATGTCGTCTATATATATACGTCCTCTTGTCCTCCTCGGCATACTGTACGGAGAGCGCCTATAGGAGAATAAAGCCATTAGATACACCTATATGTCGTCCATATATATACGTCCACTTGTCCTCCTCTGCATACTGTACGGAATGCGCCTATAGGAGAATACAGCCATTAGATACACCTATATGTCGTCTATATATACGTCCACTTGTCCTCCTCTGCATACTGTATGGAGTGCACCTATAGGAGAATACAGCCATTAGATACACCTATATGTCGTCTATATATACGTCCACCTATCTTCCTCTGCATACTGTATGGAGTGCACCTATAGGAGAATACAGCCATTAGATACACCTATATGTCATCTATATATATATACGTCTACTTGTCCTCCTCTGCATACTGTATGGAGTGCACCTATAGGAGAATACAGCCATTAGATACACCTATATGTAGTCTATATATATATACGTCCACTTGTCCTCCTCTGCATACTGTATGGAGCGCACCTATAGGAGAATACAGCCATTAGATACACCTATATGTCGTCTATATATACGTCCAGTTGTCCTCCTCTGCAAACTGTGCGGAGTGCACCGATAGGAGAATACAGACATTAGATACACAATTATGTCGTGTATGTATATACGTCTACTTGTCCACCTCTGTATACTCTATGGAGTGCACCTATAGGAGAATACAGCCATTAGAGACACATTTATGTCGTGTATGTATATACGTCTACTTGTCCACCTCTGTATACTGTCTGGAACGCACCTATAGGAGAATACAGCCATTAGATACTCCTATATGTCTTCTATATATATACGTCTACTTGTCCTCCTCTGCATACTGTATGGAGTGCACCTATAGGAGAATACAACCATTAGATACACCTATATGTAGTCTATATATATATATATACGTCCACTTGTCCTCATTGTTCCCCTCTGCATACTGTATGGAGTGCACCTATAGGAGAATACAGCCATTAGATACACCTATATGTCGTCTATATATATACGTCCACTTGTCCTCCTCTGCATACTGTATGGAGTGCACCTATAGGAGAATACAGTCATTAGATACTCCTATATTTCATCTATATATATACGTCCACTTGTCCTCCTCTGCATACTGTGCGGAGCGCGCCTATAGGAGAATACAGCCATTAGATACTCCTATATGTCTTCTATATATATACGTCTACTTGTCCTCCTCTGCATACTGTATGGAGTGCACCTATAGGAGAATACAGCCATTAGATACACCTATATGTAGTCTATATATATATATACGTCCACTTGTCCTCATTGTTCCCCTCTGCATACTGTATGGAGTGCACCTATAGGAGAATACAGCCATTAGATACACCTATATGTCGTCTATATATATACGTCCAGTTGTCCTCCTCTGCATACTGTGCGGAGTGCACCTATAGGAGAATACAGACATTAGATACACCTATATGTCGTCCATATATATACGTCTACTTGACCTCCTCTGCATACTCTATGGAGTGCACCTATAGGAGAATACAGCCATTAGAGACACCTTTATGTCGTGTATGTATATACGTCTACTTGTCCACCTCTGTATACTGTCTGGAACGCACCTATAGGAGAATACAGCCATTAGATACACCTATATGTCGTCTATATA
>NW_027441026.1:27500-30000 GCF_031893055.1 Leptodactylus fuscus
CACTTGTCCTCCTCTGCATACTGTACGGAGTGCACCTATAGGAGAATACAGCCATTAGATACACGTATATGTCGTCTATATATATATACGTCCACTTGTCCTCCTCTGCAAACTGTGTGGAGTGCACCTATAGGAGAATACAGCCATTAGATACACCTATATTTCGTCTATATATATTCGTCCACTTGTTCTCCTCTGCATACTGTATGGAGCGCACCTATAGGAGAATACAGCCATTAGATACACCCTTATGTCGTCTATATATATTTCCAGTTGTCCTCCTCTGCATACTGTACGGAGCGCACCTATAGGAGAATACAGCCATTAGATACACCTTTATGTCGTGTATGTATATACGTCTACTTGTCCTCCTCTGCATACTGTACGGAGTGCACCTATAAGAGAATACAGCCATTAGATACACCTATATGTCGTCTATATACGTCCACTTGTCCTCCTCTGCATACTGTACGGAGTGCACCTATAAGAGAATACAGCCATTAGATACACCTATATGTCGTCTACATATATACGACCACTTGTCCTCCTCTGCATACTGTACGGATTGCGCCTATAGGAGAATACAGCCATTAGATACACCTATATGTCGTCTATATATATATACGTCATATACGTCCACTTGTCCTCCTCTGCAAACTGTGTGGAGTGCACCTATAGGAGAATAAAGCCATTAGATACACCTATATTTCGTCTATATATATTCGTCCACTTGTTCTCCTCTGCATACAGTATGGAGCACACCTATAGGAGAATACAGCCATTAGATACTCCTATATGTCGTCTATATATATACGTCCACTTGTCCTCCTCCTCTGCAAACTGTGCGGAGTGCACCTATAGGAGAATACAGCCATTAGATACACCTATATTTCGTCTATATATATTCGTCCACTTGTTCTCCTCTGCATACTGTATGGAGCGCACCTATAGGAGAATACAGCCATTAGATACACCTATATGTCGTCTATATATATACGTCGACTTGTCCTCATTGTTCCCCTCTGCATACTGTATGGAGCGCACCTATAGGAGAATACAGCCATTAGATACACCTATATGTCGTCTATATATACGTCCACTTGTCCTCCTCTGCAAACTGTGCGGAGTGCACCTATAGGAGAATACAGCCATTAGATACACCTATATGTCGTCTATATATATACGTCCACTTGTGCTCCTCTGCATAATGTACGGAGTGCACCTATAGGAGAATACAGCCATTAGATACACCTATATGTCGTCTATATATATACGTCCACCTGTCTTCCTCTGCATACTGTACGGAGTGCACCTATAGGAGAATACAGCCATTAGATACACCTATATGTCGTCTATATATATACGTCCACTTGTCCTCCTCTGCAAACTGTGTGGAGTGCACCAATAGGAGAATACAGCCATTAGATACACCTATATTTCGTCTATATATATTCGTCCACTTGTTCTCCTCTGCATACTGTACGGAGTGCACCTATAGGAGAATAAAGCCATTAGATACACCTATATGTCCTCTATATATATACGTCCACTTGTCCTCCTCTGCAAACTGTGTGGAGTGCACCTATAGGAGAATACAGCCATTAGATACACCTATATGTCTTCTATATATACGTCCACTTGTGCTCCTCTGCATAATGTACGGAGTGCACCTATAGGAGAATACAGCCATTAGATACACCTATATGTCGTCTATATATACGTCTACTTGTCCTCCTCTGCATACTGTGCGGAGTGCACCTATAGCAGAATACAGCCATTAGATACACCTATATGTAGTCTATATATATACGTCTACTTGTCCTCCTCTGCATACTGTATGGAGCGCACCTATAGGAGAATACAACCATTAGATACACCTATATTTCGTCTATATATATACGTCGACTTGTCCTTATTGTTCCCCTCTGCATACTGTATGGAGTGCACCTATAGGAGAATACAGCCATTAGATACACCTATATGTCGTCTATATATATACGTCCAGTTGTCCTCCTCTGCATACTGTGCGGAGTGCACCTATAGGAGAATACAGACATTAGATACACCTATATTTCGTCTATATATATATACGTCTACTTGTCCTCCTCTGCATACTGTAAGGAGCGCACCTATAGGAGAATACAGCCATTAGATACACTTATATATCATCTATATATATACGTCCACCTGTCTTCCTCTGCATACTGTACGGAGTGTACCTATAGGAGAATACAGCCATTAGATACACCTATATGTCTTCTATATATATACGTCTACTTGTGCTCCTCTGCATACTGTGTAGAGCGCGCCTATAGGAGAATACAGCCATTAGATACACCTATATGTCGTCTATATATATACGTCTACTTGTCCTCCTCTGCATACTGTATGGAGTGCACCTATAGGAGAATACAGCCATTAGATACACATATATTTCGTCTATATATATATATACGTTTACTTGTCCTCCTCTGCATACTGTATGGAATGCGCCTATAGG